>NC_134689.1:297582663-297847663 GCF_050947455.1 Rhinoderma darwinii | reverse complement strand
TCGGCCAACAGAGCCAATTGACTTCAAAAGGTTTAGTTGACTTTCCGTAGGGGTGTCCATGATTTTACAGAAAACAATAGCGCAGCATTCTGCGTTATGGTTTCCGGTAATCCTTGCCGGATCTGCGACAGAGGCACCTAATGGTGCCTCCAGCACAAATGTGTACATCCCCTTCCATATGGCTACATGCGGCAATGCAAAAAAATTGTTTTTTAGTAATACATTTAAAAAAAACTATACATATTTGCTATCGCCGTAATCGTACTGACCCATAGAATAAAGATAACATGTTATTTACGCCACGCGGTGAACAGCGTAAATTTAAAGTGGAAAAACAACTAGCATTGAAACTGCTTTGTGTTTTTTCCATTCCCCCCAAAAAAAGTTAATCATTAAATTATATCTACCTCATCATGGTGCCACATAAAAAACAAGCTCTCATACAGCTATGTCGACGAAAAAATAAAAAAGTTATGGCTCTTTGAATGCGACAATAAAAAAAAATAAAAAATTGCTCAGTCATTAACCCATTTCCGACATTTGACGTCTCCATACGTCATAGCCGGGTAGGGGAAGTATGGAACGGGCTCACGGAGTATGTTACAGCCGACACTTCAGAGTAACAAGCGGCCCCCAGGTCCGCCATCTTTGTGCTCCTATTAAGCGCTGCCTCCAACAGTGCTTAACAGAAGCCTGTCAGAAAGACGATATACTGCAATACATTAGTATTGCAGTATATCGTGCAAGCGATCCAACTGCTGGTTTAAGTCCCCTAGGGGGGCTAATAAAAAAAGTAAAAATTAGTAAAATAAAGTTGTTGTTTTTTTTATGTAAAAAAAATATTTTAAAATGAAAAGTTAAAAAAAAAATCATTTTCCCCCTGGAGCATAGTAAAAAATAAATAAATAAATATAATTGGTATCGCCGCATCCGTAAAAGTCTGAACTATTATAATATATCATTATTTAACCCGGACGGTGAATAAAAATTGTAAACACCAGAATCGCTATTTTTTGGTCACCTCATCTCCCACAAAAAATGGAATAAAAAGTGATCAAAACGTCGCATGAACCCCAAAATGTTATCATTAAAAACTACAGCTTATCCCGCAAATAATAAGCCCTCATACCACTTAATCGACAGAAAAATAAAAAACTTATTGCTCTCAGAGTTTGGTGACACAAAATAAATTAAATTATTTACACTTAGTTTTTTACTTGTAAAAGTAGTAAAATATAGAAAAACTGTATATATTTGGTATCGCGGTAATCGTATTGACCCGCAGAAAAAAGTTAACATGTTGTTTTAATTGCACAGTGAATTCCGTAAAAACGAAGCGCAAAAAACAATGGAGTTCGCGTTTTTTTTCATTTTCTACCCCACAAATAATTTTTCCCTAGTACATTATATGGCACAATAAATGGTGCTACAAAAAACTACAACCCGTCCTGCAAAAATCAAGCCCTCATAGGACTATATTGACGGAAAAATAAAAAAGTTATGGCTTTTGGAAGGTGGGGAGGAAAAAATGGAAATTAAAATCTGAAAGTTGTTTACGATGGGAAGGGTTTAAAGAGGCTCTGTCACCGGTTTATAACTACCCCATCTCCTACCTAATCTAATAGGCGCTTTAATGTAGATAACTGCTGTTTGTTTTGTTTTGTTTTTTAAAAACTTTTATTTTTGATCAAGTTATGAGCATTTTAAGGTTTATGCAAATTTGTTTTTAATGCCCCACTGGGCTTTTTTTACTTTTCACCAAGTGGGCGTTGTAAAGAAAAGTGTATGTTGCTGACCAATCAGGGTCATACACTTCTCTTCATTCCAGACCAGCTTGATCCACATCACAGTGTGATCTTGTGAGATCACGCTGTGACGTCACTTCCTCCCGCAGGTCCTTCACCGGAGCGATGGATGAGTGAACAGACATCGCCTCCAGCCGTGACAGGACATTTATCCGAATCTGCAGTGGCTGGAGGTGGTCTGTTCAGTCTTCCATCGCTCCGGTGAAGAACTCGCGGGATGAAGTGACGTCACAGCGTGATCTCACGAGATCACGCTGTGTTCTGGATCAAGCTGGGCTGGAGTGAAGAGATGTGTATGACGATGATTGGTCAGCGTCATACACTTTTCTTTATAACGCCCATTTGGTGAAAAGTAAAAAAAACGCTCAGTTGGGCATTAAGAACTAATTTGCATAAATCTTAAAATGTTCATAACTTGGTAAAAAATAAACGTTTTTGAAAAAAAACTGTAGTTATCTGTGCCTATAAGATTAAGTAGGAGATAGGGCATTTATAAACTGGTGACAGAACCTCTTTAAGGACCAAAATAGGCTGTCATTAAAGGGTTAAATTATTAGGGACTTTCATAAACCTCTACTCCTTATTGAAAGTAATCCCCTGGCCTTATTCACTAGAACGTATTTTTTGTCAGTGTGCTGTCCGTTTTGACAACGGACAGCACACAGACCCATGCAATTCAATGGCGCTATTCTCAACGGTTTCCCCGCCCCCAAAGGGTGTGTCCATTGCGAGAAACTCACTGCATGGCTATTCTGGTCATTTAATTTAAGTCTATGGGTGCGTGTAAAAAATAGGGCTCATGGACAACATTGCTAAGGAAATGCAGGGGAAAAAAAAGAAATGTGAAGCCAGGAAGTGCTTGCAGAGGAGAAATATTTAGGAGAAAACGGTTTTTCGCCAAAAGCAGTATGTTAGTTCTTCGTGCGGTTTCACCTTTGACCTCACCTTTGACCTCCCACTGAAATCAATAAGAGGCAGAGAAAGCGTTTTTCGCTGCTTTTTTTGCCCGCGGCCCCCAATGGCCATGAGTGAAAAGCACAGCGGCTAGAAAGTGCAGGCAGGTTAAAATCTACCTCAAAATTCGAAAAAAGTGCCCGCCGCTAACTCTGCATTTCTGTCGGCTGCTTTCTGTAGCACAACTAAGAAACCAGCTTTATACTTTGAGTTTGGGTTTGCCTGGCCTACATCCCATCCTGGTAGCCATCTGTATTATGACAGACACACTATTACATTTACATTCTATTTTTATGTCCATTAGTGTTCATTATTTCATTAGCATTCATAGTGACTTCTCATAATGTGTAGTCTTGTCCGGCTGTATTATTTGTGTGGCTTTATTGTTTTCTTGAATATTTGCTTGGCTGTCCATTGCACTATTATATCTTATTATAGAATTTTATGTACATAGATTTATATAGATAGGCAGGTGATTTTAGCTCCACATTTGGTTCCTTTGCATCTGCTTCAAGATTGGCAGTGTTGGTGTGCTGTGTCTGGCATCATGGGCAAGTAATACATCATGATGGAGCATCATAAAGGAGCACTTAATGTAATGTACAGAATGTTACATTGTCATTAACTTTTTTTTATCTTCTCAACACATTTCATTTTCTAAGTACCATAGTTAACTTGTTCCTGTGGATTTTGTTATTTTAAAGTTTTCCGTACCTAGATTCCATCTCCTATCATGTGTTTTGCCTTGGGTTCCCCTTTATTTGGACTTCGTTCTTTTGGTTTATTTTCTATCTATCCACCACTGCAAGATACTAAAAAATCTGTCTTATTACTTTTTTGGGCCCAGTTTATGGTCATTAGATCCATATTGCCTGTCTTTTAGTTCTTGTGCGTCGTGCACTCCATCTTTTTTTAAAGGGGTTATGTACTTCTAATGATTGATGGCACATTCCTAGGTTATGCCATCAATATCTTTTGTGGGTCGAGCTGCTGGAACCCGTAATGATCATGAGAATGAAGGGGCCACATCGCTCAGTGTGCCATGGCCCTTTTAGCTTTCACCAGACACAGCGCCACTTTCATCAAGGCGCTTTGTCTGGTATTGAAACTTAGCTGGATCTTTGCCCTGTTTACTTAAATGATGCTTAGTTGCTATACCAGACACATTACACAGACAAGTGTTGTGCTGTGTCCGGTAAAAAGACATCAGTGGAGGTCATCCGTGCGCCCATCACATATTGATAGCATATTCTAGGGATATTTCATCAATCATTGTAGGTACTGTACCCCTTTAGCCTACCTCTTTCTCTTTAACCATTTACATTAAATAGATTTGACAGTGACTGAGCTTTCACTGTATTGAAATCCTTTCATCTGCTGTCATCTGCATGTGGGAATAAGAAGAACTCCATCCAAAAGTAAAACTGTTACCGCGTCATCTGAACTTTGATACAGATGTAGCAGGGTTGAATTTATATTTGAAATATTTGTGGCAGGCTTGGCAAAGACATGCCCTGATTGCCCGCACAAAGAGCAAAACCCATTTAGAGGCTTTAAATAGATGAATTTACAAATAAATGTTATGTTTAAATGAGTAAATCCAGCCATGATTAAGAACGCAGGAAGCGTTTGAAACGCGTAGGCTTCGCTAAATTTTTCACATCTCTCCTAAGCACTCCAGGACATCATCTAGATTGATCCTATTTTAAACATCTCCATTAAACTTGGAACCAGTTCCTTTTTATTCACAGCAACGCTGGATCCACCCCGTTTGGTTTTCTTATGTTTAAATGTCACTTAGGCGGAGATTATCTTTAATAACATGGCTGTTGACCCAACTAACAATTGCATGTACTTCAATTACCTTGATACATATGTGAAATTTAGGAAATCAAATAGTATTGCACTTATATTGCTCTGCAAAAGTATTCACCCCCTGTGCTGTTTTTTTCTGTTTTGTTGCATTAGAAACTTGACTAAAAAGTTTTTGTACCACAAACATGACTACCACTTTTGAAGGTGCAAAATGTTTTTGTTTTTTTTTTTACTGTGACACAAACAATATTCAAAATAAGAAACGGAGAACTTTTATTTTGCATAAGTATTCAATACTTTGTCAATTTTGTGGAGCCACATTTTGCTGCAATTACAGATACAAGTCTCTCGGGTTATGTCTCTATTAGCTCAGCATATCTAGACACTGGGATTTTTGCTTATTTTTCCAAGCAAAACGGCTCCGACTAAATAATGACATAGAAAATAAAATAATAAATCATCACGCTGCATTTACAAATCTATGGAGACGTGAGGGGCAGCAGGAGCAGATAGCCATGAGACTCCGTCTACTTGCTCAGAGAAAACTGAGAATTATAGATAGTGTGCAAGAGGAAAACTACTAAAACAAATGCAAAATACAAGTCATATAATGGCCAGAAATAGCGTTATTCCTCATGTACACAAATATGATAGCCTATTCTGTAATGTCACCTGAAAAGTAAGAATCACTTTAAACAATAGGTCATTTTCTGATGAAACATTCACTTTAAACCACTCCACTATAGCTTTATCAGTATGTGTAGGGTCATTATCAGTATGTGTAGGGTCATTATCAGTATGTGTAGGGTTTTCCTCAAGAGTCGCCCTGTATTAAATGCTATCCATGTTTCCTTCAATCCTGACCAGTTTTCCAGTCACTGCTGATGAAAAGCATCCCCACAGCATGATGCTGCCACCACCACCATGCTTCACTGTGGGAATGGTGTTCCTGGGGTGATGAAAAGTGTTGGGTTTGCGCCACACATAGTGTAGCGTTTCCCATCATGCCCAAAAAGTTACATTTTAGTCTCATCTGACCAGAGAACCTTCTTCCATGTGTTTGTGGAGTCTGCCACATGATGTTTGGTGAACTCAAAACGAGTTTTCTACATGTTTTTCTTTAAGCAATGTTTTTTTTCCTGACGACTCTCCTATAAAGCCTTACTCTGTGGATTGTACGGCTTATAGTGGTTCAATGGACAGATACTTCCATCCCAGCTGTGGATCTTTGGAGCTCCTACAGTGTTATCGTTGGTGACTTTGTCGAGTCTCTGATTAATGCCCACCTTGCCCGGTCCGTGAGTTTTAGTGGGCGGCCGTTGCTTGTCAGGTTTGTAGTTGTCATATTTTTGCCATTTTATTATAATGGATCTAATGGCGCTCCATGGGATGTTCAAAGTTTGGGAAAAATTTCTAGCCCAACCCTGATCTATACTTCTCCACAACTTTGTCTCTGACCTGTTTGGAGAGCTCCTTGGTCTTCATGTTGCTTAGTGGATGTTGCAGACTCAGGGGCCTTTCAGAACAGGTGTATTTATACTGACATCATGTGACACTGATTGCACGCAGGGGACATTATTCAAATAATTATGTGACTTCTGAAATTAATTGGTTTGACCAGACCTTATTGAGAGGCTTCATAGCAAAGGGGGTGAATACATATGCACTCACAACTTTTAAGATTTTAGTAATTATTTTTTAACTTGTTTTTTGTTTTTTTTCTAACAAGGTTTTTTTTTTGTTTTTACTGAACATTTTTGACTGGTCCATTACATAAAATTCAATTTAAAATCCATTTTAATTTCAGGTATTTCAGGTTGTAATGCAACAAAACAGGAAAAACAAGGGGGTAATATTTTTTGCAAGGCACCGTATTAAATTGGATAAAAATTAATTAAAATTCCATACAGATCATAAACATTTTATAATGTAAGATTATTTAGATTGGTCTAACCATATACTTTTATGTAGTTCTATTCAAAATTTCCCCTTTTCTATGTAACGTTGAGGTGTTTTTTGTGTCTCTCCTTGCAGTGTCATATTCGTATCGGACATTGTTTTATATCAGTTCTTTATTTTTTGTCCATATGTATCATAAAACCGCTCTGGTATTGTGTGATCTTGGGATTCTCTGTTTGCTGTGTCTCACCAATGAACGTGTACTAAATCTTGACGTAACAATAGTATTTCAATATTTTCAGATAAAGATCAAATCTACTACATATGGGAAGATGACTACCATTAACAAGGGTGATTGATCTTTAATGGCATGTCCTAGATCTGTGTGAATACTAATCCCCAATCCCAACCTTTCCAGGATCACAGTGCACTGGTCTGTTCAGCACCACAGTGCTGGGAGGCTCCTCCAGCGCTCCAAATCTACAGGACTACGCACGCAGCTACCGCAAAAAAATCAGCGCCGTTGCCAGCCTGACTTACAAAGACGGTACGTGTATTCTAAACCAGATGCACTCTGTATCCCAACCTTGCGTATTTAATACTCGGTCCTGGTAAGGGGGTAAAATTTGAATGTAACAAATTCTACTATATGTCACAATGACTTATGATTTGCAGATGATACATCACTGCTAATGTTGGTGGGTTAAACGTAGATAAAATGTCTGTCCATTTCAAAGCTTACTTCGATGCAAAACAGTAGTGGTCTTACCTTTTAATTTTGTGACTCTTTTAGGTCATTTCATTTTTTTTTTCCAGACTTACATCGAACGATTTATTTCCTTAAATTTTTTTTCTTCAAAAATTAATTTGCCTGATCCTCTTTCATGTTTAAGTGCCAGCGATTTCACCCATACTACAGATTTTTTCTTTGCCAACAAATACTTATTATATTACTGTACAACTCTATTGTATGTATGCCAGAACAGTAACTGTTCTAAATATGACAATATTACAACATTCAGATGTGTTCTGGTAAACTTGCGATGATAGGTTTACTGTGTGTATGTATATATATATATATATATTAAATTTGTCTTCGTGTCTTGCATTAGTGACACGCCAGAAGTCTTAATCGGTGGGGGTCCGAGCACTGAGACCCCCACCAATCGCTAAAACGAAGCTGCAGAAGCACTCGTGTGAGCACTGTGCTGCTTCGTTTCTGATCGGCTTTCCTAAATGGCTTTACTACCTTATATAACATCCTGTAATGTAAACTTGGCAATCAGAACTCCTCTTCAGAAACCAGACTTACTGCTTACCAGAAGGAAAACCTACTTTTATTAAAGCACTCCACACCTAAATCCGAAATAATCATATTTCAAATCAAAACTGACATTTGGGGTGATATTTTGCTGTATCCGTTCGTTGAAGTGCTGATTTAGCTGCCCCTATGTCTGCAGATTTATTATGGAGAGAATGAGGTGATCACCAGTGAAGCAGATATTCTGATTAACAAAATTGTGGCTGCAGGGGAAAAAAAACATCTATATTTTACTTCTAGTCCTTGCAGAACCGCTAGTTTGGAAGACAAGAAAAAGCTTTCCTCTTACTATACTGTTTAGTTTGTCTTTTTTTGTTCTTTCAAGATTGAGGATAATTGTGCCTTTCTTCATTACATTTTGAGTTATATGTTTGTGTTTTGGAATTTTTGTTATTGCTCAAGTCTAGACAAACAATTTAATAATATGCACCTAGAATTATACTATCCTCTTTATAACAATCTCTGTAAAATTCAAGTCTATTACAGAGGTGAAAATACTTTCTGGAACTGTTTTACCACCCATTAATAATAATAATCTTTATTTATATAGCGCCAACATATTCTGCAGCACTTTACAATTTGGAGGGAACATGAACAGACAATATCAGACATTACATAGTGACAAAGTTAATTTACAATTCAAACCAGAGGAGTGAGGACCCTGCTCGCAAGAGCTTACAATCTATGAGGAAATAAGGGAGACACAATGTGTAACAGTGTTTGTTCTGTACAATAGTCCAGCCATTTTTATACACATGGGTGGTACACATAAAGCTGCATGAGCCGGTCACCAGCCAGTATCCGTGTATGACGGACATGAAGAGAAGGAGTGTGAGGGAATCTTATTCTGATGACTAATCTATAAGGGGGCCATTCCATGCTTTCCTAAAGACACTTTTTTTTATGCAGGACCAAATATCGTGGGGTTGCTTATGTAAATGTATGCTCACAACCCCACTAAATTTCTCTCACTGAAAAGCAATGTAAAACATACAGTAATGCAACAGGGGAAGAAGGAACCAAACAAAAATACACCATCATCTGTAAATCTGAGTTTTTTGGTATTGTGAGGTTACGCTTACTTTGGTTTCCACATATTTGATCGTTTGTAAATAACCATGCATTACTTTCCAGTTCCCTGACATTCCTCTCCAACGTTATTTTGTGCACCTCTAGTCTTGAGTCGTTCTATGTGGTTATGGATCACACTCATAGTTCTCATCACATACTGTAGACAATGGGAAATGAATGTTGCTAGTCCAACATGAACCTCAGAGGAAACTGGACAAATAGATAGGATCCCATATTGCAATGTATTATTTATAATCATAATAAAAGTTATATTTCTGGTACCCATGCATAGAGATCTTCCTATTGAACATTGCTGCCTGTTTACTAAACTAAACTCTAAAAAAAAAAAAAAAGTTTCGTAGTCTAGTACAGATAAATGCTATTTTTCTACCACTACAATAGCATTTATGAATGGTAGATTTCTAGGTCTGCAGTACAATTACTTCTTTATAATATCACATGGGATATATAAATGTCCTTATTTTTCTGGTTGAAGTTATATGAGGATGATAAGGAGGAGATGACACATTGACAGGAATGTTCCTGTCTTTGTAGCGTAGGATATAGCGCACCCCCCCCCCCCCCAAAAGCCACTCACCTACTGCATATATCACTTCTGTATTCAGCACACAAAGTGTTGCCTCATATCAGTCTAGTCTCCTAGTCTCATAGTGTTATACCCACACATGGACTAGAGCGATGGCTTTTAATGTAAGCAATATGATTTGCAGTTCTGATTTAGGATTATGAGCGTCTCACATTGAATGGACATAGACATGAGAAGAATACATATTTTATGGTCAAGTAAGTTTTTTATTATTGATAAAACATACCAGGTTTACATCAAACATTGGTAAGAGATTATCATACCTCCATAAACAACATTATGAAGTAGAGAACACTTGGTCTGTGACATCAGTTCGCAATGATCAGCATAGAATTTCTCTACAGAAGAAATAAAGTGCGGTTGTTGTCAAGACCATAGAGAGTCTTGCATGGAAATAAAGTATCCAAGTAGGGGAACACAAAGGCGTAATGGACTAACGACAAAGACACATAAGAAAAGGGCCCATTAGGGTGACACCCAGGCCCAGGAGTCTATCATTCTGTCTGGACTCAATACCAAATCAAGAAATTGTAACCCAGTTGGGAAAATCAGAGGAGTCTCTAAAACGAGTCCAAGGCAACTATTGCAATTCAACTTGAATAGATCTAACAGTTTTAGCCGCATTCATAAGTTCCATTCTCTTAATGTAATTGAGTACATCTGCCCATTGCACCCTCGAAGGATCTTCTTGCCTTTTCCCACATATTTGGATTACTAATTTCACTGCCAATATACAATGGCGTAGATTTTTTTCGATTTTTTTCGATTTTGGATCGACCCAGGGAATATTAATAGACCGATCTCCGCGGAAGCTGAAATATTAGTCGAGAGAAAAACATTTTGTAGATCTGAAATGGAATCTATGCTCTGAAAGACAACAGGCTAACACCTGCGTCATTGCGAACCCCATTGATTTGTGTCACGGCTTAAGAAAACAGAACAGTTGTTTTCTGAACTGCTAATCATTATTACAAAGGAAAATGCATTTGCTTTTCAGATTAACACATTTTATGGTTAGGCTAAAAAGGAATCTTCATTTTGCAGAGTCTGGTTACATGGTAGTCTTGCTTATTTCAGTGTTCTATATTTTGGGATTTTTTTTATTTATTTTTATCTTTCTATGTTTTCTATGTTCTGCTATCTTGATAATCCACAACCATTACATGGCGGTGGCTCCGTGGTTAACACTGTAGCCTTGCAGAGCTGGGGTCCTCGGCTCGAATCTGACCTAGGACAACATTAATGAAGTTTGTATGTTTTCCTCTGGGTATTCCGGTTTCCGTCCACACTTCAAAACACGCTGATAGGTTAATTTGGAAATTAGATTGTGAGCCCCAATAGGGACAGTGAGTGATGACAATCTCTATACAGCGCTGCAACATATGTTGGTGCTTTATAAATGAATAAATTAAGAAATAAATAGTGCTTCGAGTAAAATGTATTGCAATCTATAATATAATGTTGAGCAGAGAAAGATTAATTTCTGATGATGGCACTTATTTTGCTTCCTTTGTAGCATTGCTCAGAAGTTATCACCCCATTGGCCATAACCTTTGTGTGTGCCCTCTTGACCAAAGAGCAGTACACCCGTATGCTACAGTGGCAACGTGCTCTGTTTAGAAATTGCATTGTTATAGGCACTTATTCTAGACCTCAGATGTAAAGCCTTGAAATAGCCATCAGTAAGGATGACTGCATTGAACTTTGTGACTACAATCCAATCTCAAAGAATTGGCATATTGCACATACATGCAGACGTGTACAGTTGCTAGAAAAAGCAAGTAAACCCTTTGGAATTACCTGGATTTGTACATTGATTACTAATAAAATGTGAGCTGATTGTGTAGTGTTAGTTTAGTTAGATTATGTTTGGCTATAATTTTATCTCATAACAAACAGTTCTACTGTTCATGTCTTTTACTGGGCTCATTGAGTAAACATCCACAAAGTAAGTGAACCCTTGAATTTATAACCTCTAGTTCCCCCATTAGCAGCAATCACCTCCACTAAACATATCTTGTAGCTGCAAATACGATTTACACAACTTGAGGATGAATTTTTGACCATTCCTCTCTGCAAATGTGTTTTAGTTCATCAATATTTCTGGGATGCCTTTTCAGTCTTTTTCAGGTTATGCCACAGAATCTTGATAGGGTTAAGCTTAAGACTCTGACTTGGTGATTTCCAAACACAAATCTTCTTTTTCAACCATTCTTTAGTTGATTTACCTGTTTGCTTTGAGTTATTGTCTTGTATCACTTACTGTCTCCTCAGCGTGAGGTCATGGACTGCTGCCCTTACATTCTCCTGTAAAATGTTTCGATACACCTTTGAATTCAGTGTTCCCTCAATGATCGCAAGGCGTCCAGGCAACAGAGCAGCCCTAAACCACGATGCCGCCTCCACCATACTTCACAGTTGGGATGAGGTTTTCGTGTTGGTGTGCAGTGTTCTTTTTCCTCCAAACATTGTGTTGTTTATTTGTGCTAAAAGTTCCACCCTTGTCTCATCTGTCCAAAGAACATTTGTCCAGAAGCATTGTGGAACATCCAGGAGGCAAACTTGAGATGGGCCGCAATGTTTTTTTGGACAGCAGCAGTTTCTTCTGTGGTGTCCTTTCTTGAACACCATTCAGTGGACACATAAAAGTAGTTTGTAGAGTCTTCAATAGGTCTTTTGCTGTTACCCGTCTGTCTCACCTCTTTCAGGATTGTCGTTGTACTCTTGGACGCCAATTTCTAGGGATAGTGGCAACAATCCAGAGTTTTCTCCTGTCAAAGCATCTGTGAAACCCACTTTTCCTATCTTCTCTACTGTTGACAGAGCGATATAGGGAAGTGGGAGGGAATTCTAAACATTCCTTTTGTCACAGTCATGCAAGTTGCCTGTTTAAGAAAACGATGTTTAATTCCCCAGGCGCAGTGATCGCAAGGGCCATTAAGGCAAAGTAAGCTCCGCACCTTTGCTTTGCGTGACGGCTCTAGCAGTCTCCTCATTGGCCGGCGCAGGGGAAATTGCATAACCGAGAAAAGGGGTATTTTAAAATTCCCTCCTCCTCCCTGTTATTGCTCTGTCAGCAGTTTTGAGACATCAAAACTGCTGTCAGGTTCCCTTTTATTGAAACACCTTTTCCAATTACCTATTGGGGAAGTCTTTACAGAGTTTCACTTACATTTTCTTCTTAGATGTTTACTCAATGTGCTAGATAAAAGTCATGAACATTACAACTACGTGTTATTTGTTTAGTTAGATTGTGTTTGTCTATAATTGTGACCTAGATAACAATTAGAACAATTAGTTTACATTTAATTCGTAATCAATGCAGAAATCCAGGTAATTCCAAATCATTCACTGACTTTTCCTTGGAACTATACAGCCAAAAGTAAACATGCTAGTCGCTCAATGGAATTGATAAGGTTAATGGATTTTAAAAAAGTTAGCATATCGTTAAACTGTAGCTGTAAGGAAGGCTACCTCTAAATCATGTCATGTTTCTTTCAGTAATTATATTGCATCGCAGTCGTTACAGGTTATCCGTAAAGCCCATAGCAGCTTGCAGTTGCCTGTCACACACAAGGCAGGATTCTGCCTCCTGTTGAACTATGGGACAGAATGAAATATATCACGGTCAAGTTTTATTCAACACGGATTGTGCAACTTCAAATTATTTAATAGGCTATGGTGGCCCTATGTGTCCTAACTAATTCTCTCGACAGGCATGTATCAAGCTTTAGTGTTTCTTAGGTCTAAAGTTCTGTGTTACTAATTTTGTAGAGCAAGTTTGAAGGTCTGTGCGTTAGGGAATAGTTGTGACGTGAGTAGTAACAATAAGTAATAGCAGAACGGTTTTAATGGAGCGTAATTAAGTCTTCATCTAAAGATGGACTTTCGCTTTAGTGAGTACATGAAGGAAAGGTTAGTGGATGAAGAAAGGTTATTTTCTTAGAATTAATAGAATAGACTGTTTCAAGTGTGTTTTGTTTGCTATATGTACCATAAACATTGGTTTTGATGATTTTGCAAATTTAAGAATAAACATGGTTCCAACACTCTGACCTATTATCTCCAGAGAATATACACTGATCAGCCATAACATTAACCAACCTGCCTAATATTGTTTATGTTCTTCCTGTGCCTGCCAAAAGAGCTCTGACCCGTCAAGGCATGGACTCCACAAGACCTCTGAAGATGTCCTGTGGTATTTGACACCATGACATTAGCCACAGATCCTATAAGTCCTGTAAGTTGCAAAGTGTGGCCTCCATTGATTGAAGTTGGTTTTCTAGCACATCCCATAGATGCTCGATTTGTTTCAAAACCATGAACACTTTGTCATCTTCCTTAAACTATTCCTGAACAATTTTTGCAGAGTGGCAGGGCGCAGTATAATGCTGAAAGAAGCCACTGCCATTAGAGAATACCATTGCCATGAAGGGGTGTACTTGGTCTGACATGTACCACCTACCTAAACATTTAAAGCAAAGTAACATCCACATAAATGCCCAGACCCACGGTTTACCAGCAGAAGATTGCCCACAGCATCACATTGCCTCAGCCGGCTCCCCATAGTGCAGTCTGGTGCCATCTCTTCCCCAAGTAAGTGATGCACACGCACCTGGCCGTTCACATGATGTAAAAGAAAATGTGATTCATCAGACCTGGCCACCTTCTTCCATTGCTCCCTGGTCCAGTTCTGAAGCTTACGTGCCTGTTGTAGGCACTTTCAGAAAAGGACAGGCGTTACCATGTGCACTCTGACTAGTCTGCGGCTATTCTGCCCCATGCACATCAAGCTCCGATGCACAGTGTGTTCTGACACCTTCTTATCATAGCCAGTATTAACTTTTTCAGCAATTTGTGCTACAGTAGCTCTTCTGTGGGATCGGACCAGGCGAACTTGCTTGCACTCCCCACGTGCATGAATGATCCTTGGGCACTCATGACCCTGTCGCAATGGTACTAACCTGCATACCGAAAACACCCTATACGATGTTTTGAAGATTCTCTGACCCAGTAGTCTGGCAATCACAATTTGGCCCTTGTCGGAGTGGCTCAGATCCTTTATGCTTGCCCATTTTTCCTTCTTCCAAAACATCAACTTTAAAAACTGACTGCCTAATCTATCCCACCTCTTGACAGGTGCAATTGTAACAAGATAATCAATGTTATTCACTTCACTCTGACCCACACATATTGCCAGAGCGGTGCCCCCTGTCGTCCCCCCCAGCCGCATGAGGGCAGCTAGGAGGCGTTTGTAGCGGAGGCCTGGCGTTCGCGGCAGCGGAGGTCGGGCGTTCGTGGTGCCGGCCTATTCAAAGTCTATGGGGCTGACTAACAAACGAGCGCATGCCCGTCCTCCACTCCGCTTCACCCGTTAGTGACCGCCCCATTAGTGTTTCTACGTCGGTCACTAACGGGCCTTATTCCGATGCAATAGACTTTTTACGTCGCTGCATCGGAATAAGTAAACAGAGCAGGGAGCTGTCAAACCTCCCTGCTCTCAGCTGCCAGAGGTAGCTGGGGGCGTCCCTGCTCGAACGTGTGAGATCGATATTAATATCGATCTTACCCGTTTAACCCTTCAGATGCGGTGCTCAATAGCGCTCACCGCATCTGAGTGGTTTTGGAGAGAGGGAGGGAGCTCCCTCTCATCCCACTGACACCCGGCGATAAGATCGCCGAGTGTCTGTGTCTCCGATGGCAGCCGGGGGGCCTAATAACGGCCCCCAGGTCTGCCTGTAGTGAATGCCTGCTAGATCATGCCTCTGGCATGTCCTAGCAGATGCCTGTCCGTTTTACACGGACAGGCATAATACACTGCAATACATAAGTATTGCAGTGTATTATAAATGCGATCGTATAATCGTAAAAAAGTTTAATAAAAAGTGAAAAAAACAAAAGTGAAAAAAAAAATGAAAAACCCACTTTTCCCCCTTACAAACTGCTTTATTATTAACAAACAAAATAAAGCAAAAAAGTTACACATATTTGGTATTGCCGTGTCCGCAACGACCCCAACTATAAACTTATTACATCATTTAACACGCACGGTGAACGTCATAAAAAAAAGAAAATAAAAAAACATGCAAAAATTGCTTTTTTCTTTGAATCCAGCCTTAAAAAAAAATGTAGTAAAAAGTGATCAAAAAGTCGCATCTACTCCAAAATGGTACCGATAAAAACTACAAGTCGTCCTGCAAAAAAAAAGCCCTCCTACAATTGCATCGGCGAAAAAATAAAAACGTTACGGCTCTTCAAATATGGAGACAAAAACAAATATTTTTGAGAAAAAAGTGTTTTCACTGTGTAAAAGTAGTAAAACATACAAAAACTTTACAAATTTGGTATCGTTGCAATCGTAACAACCCGCTGAATAAAGTTATTGTGTTATTTATACCACACGGTAAACGACGTAAATTTAGGATGCAAAAAAGTGTGGCGAACTTGCTGTTTTTTTTCTATTCCCCTCCAAAAAAAGTTAATAAAATTTAATCAATAAATTCTATGTACCCCAAAATGGTGCTATTAAAAATTACAACTTGTCCCGCAAAAAACAAGACCTTATACAGCTATGTCGACGCAAAAATAAAAAGTGTCTAGCTCTTTGAATGAGACGATGGAAAAACGTAAAAAATGGCTTGGTCATTAAGGTCTAAAATAGGCTGGTCATTAAGGGGTTAAGCAACTCCTTGCCATCGCCTTGCGTCTGGTGGGAGACCGAGGTGCCCCGTTCAGGTGATCGGTGAGGGTCCCAGCAGTCATACCCCCATCAATCTAGCATTTATTCTGGAGGCTGGAATACACCTTCTATTTTATGGCTGATCGGTGTACGTAGTTTTGTAGTTCCCCCTTAGGGTAAGTCCAGACATTGTGGAGATTTTCTGCTGCTCATTTTGTTGGTGAATACTTAACAAAATCTGCATTTGTTAACTGCTAATTTTTTGGGAAAATTGGAATGGACATGCTGCAGGTTTCAAAGTCCACCGCATGCCCTGAATTCCGCACAGATTTTTTTTCTGCTATGTGTGGATGAGGGTTTTCAATTTATCAATGGCTATCTGCCTGTATTATGGCGTAAAAAAGGTCACAAATGGAGCACCCTGTATTTGTACAATAGTTTGCTACTTTCTGCTGTTTTACGTCACCTATGCCACTATTTCTAAAAGTAAGCGAGACTTCACTATGATTTATGCCAGAAACTGCCATAAATTATAGCAGAAATTTATGCCAGCTTGTGGCTGGCGTCCATTTCCCTTTCTGGCGCATGGATAGCCAGAGATGCGCCTAATTTATTACGAGGCGTGCGCCTCTTAATAAATTAGGCAAATTTTACTTCAGCACTCTTTTATATTAAGACTAGCGTATGAAACGCCATTCTTAATAAATTACCTCCTAAATTCTTTAATCCGCAGTTGAGAAACGGGCCAAAAGTTTTCGGCCCTAGTGGAGGGGGGGGGGGTTTAGCATTGCGTTCAGATGTTTTAATCATAGGCTGATACTGTAAGTTGTCTGATTCAGAAAAGTATCACAAAACGTCAAATAATAAAGTAAAATGAAATGAGAAACAATGAAAAATGCTGGTTTTAATGTATAGTCTTGTTTAGGGCACACCTGTAGGTCTCTCATTTAGTCTTGGCCTTTTGCTACTGTAAGTGGAGATACACTTGCAAAGATTTTCTTAGATTAGGCAGTATAACAAGTAAGTTGAAATATGATAGAGCGGCAATACCAGACACTGCCCATAGCCAAATGTAGCACTGTTTCTGGAAAAAAAACAAACACATTTTGTAATCTTGAACAACCCCTTTAAAAATTGGCATCAGTGTTGGATACTTTTGTGGAGTTCCTTTACCTGAATATTTGCTCGCCATCATTTGTTTTTAATGCCATCGATAGCCTAGTAAATAGGATATAGTTGTTCCGCCTGGACATTAGGGAAACTTATTATTAAAATGGTTTTCTGAGATATTATAAAAAGTGGCAGGCAGAGGAGGGATGCATGAAAAAAAAAAAGAGCCTCACAGATCTTTGACGTTACAGCGCCGTTGTTTATTGACATAGCTGCAGCGATGACGTGCTTGTTTACCCACATTATCGCTGCAGCCAATTACTGGTCTCAGTGGGTATACGGGCACGCCGTCACTGCAGCCATGTCAATAAACAGCGGTGGCGGAGGATCAGAGCGCCGGCACTGATCTGTGAGGTGAGTAATGTTTTTTTTAAGGCATCCCTCCTTACCCCTGCCACGTTTTGGAATAACTCGGAAAATCCTCTTTAAGTTGTTCATTTCTTGTCACCATGCTGGGAAACCCCATAATTTTTCCCAACAACTTTTAATTTTCGGCGGTATGGGGCACAGAGGGTAACCCAGGGGCACAGTTCTTTGCATTAGACACGGGAGAAAATGTCATGCAGAAGACATGCCAATTAGGTGAGGCTGGGTCATGACCGGCAATAATGACTCTTGTGTCCTAAGCTTGCTACTCTACATGGGAACGTGGGTTGTGATGGTAGCAGTTTCAGCTGGTCAGATGAAATTTCAGTAGTGGTTGTACTGCTCTACTGGGGGCATCCTCTACGTCTAGAGGAAAAAGGGTTTTGCCATCATCACAGACGGGCATTCTTTACTGTGAGAGCAGTGACACTATGGAACTCTCTGCTACAGGATATTGTGATGGTTGATTTATTGAGCAAGTTCAAGGAGAGCATTAATGCCTTTTTTGAAAAATATAATATTGAAAGTTATGGGTATTCTGGAGATGGGACATTGATCGAGGGATTTATTATGATTTCCATATTTGAAGTTGGGGAGGAATTTATCCCCTAATTAAGAAATTGGCATCCACTTCAAGGGGAGTTTTGCCTTCCTCCGGATCAACACGGTAGGAATATAGGTTGGACTTGATGGACCTTTTGGTCTTTTTTCAACCCTATCAATTATGTAACTCTAGGAGCGGGTGAGGTTTGCAGGCTGGGTTTCTGTAGCCTATTTTTTCTCTCGGTTGGCAGACTCCTGGTCCCCAGAGGAATGCAAAGAACACTTTAATCCTTATGGTAGTTAAAAGGAGGTCTTGGGTGGCTGATGCTACTTCCAAACTTGCGCTGGGTCTGTGCAGATCTAAGGAAAATCCATACTTTTCGGAGCATGCCTAGCCACGCTACTTCTAATTTTTCTTGAAATGATAAGGTGCATTAAACAAACTAATTATTGGGGGTATGTGTTAAGGATCATGACCACATGTTGGTTAGGACCACGTGTTGCTGATGGTCACTGGTGGCTCTGTCAGAGAACCAACAAACTGTTACATGGAGTTTTTATGACCCCTTTGTGCCAATGTGCTCTACTGTGCCATTAGTTGTAAAACTATGTATTAGCTGTGGAATGCTTTTCCATGATCTAAAAATGTTGCATCTCCAAGTCCAGAATTTTTTTTACAGTAACTACGGTTAAGAAAAAAAAAAATTGTGTAGACTTGCAAACCTATAAAGTTTCGTTTAGGCCCACTCCTCTATATAAAAAGTAAAGGGCCTTTTAGACGAGCCAAGCAATTGTAATCATCGAACGATTATCAAGTCGTTCCGTTGCAAACTATCGTTATTTAATTGCATCTATTATCGTTGAAATAGTCGTTATATCGATCGGTGTTTATGTCGCGTGTCTGGCATCTGACCAATTACTGCATTTGGTGCAAGACTAACGATACCTGTTTAAACTTGCACATTTAGTGACGACGAACGATAATATTTCTCTCATTCAAAACTATTAGATCGTCGACATACGAAGGATCTTTCGTTAATCTTTCGATCACTTGCAGTGTTTACACCTAGGCTAATTGATCACTTTTGCTCAATCTAACGATTATTCGAACGAGAATCAACACGTCTAAAAGGCCCTTAACATAATGTCAGCTGAACCGATCTAGAATCAATTACATCAGTATGTACTATCATTTGAAGACAAACTATTCTGTCTAAACTTTTTCCCTTTCATTTTTTACCTCAGTCCTACTCCTTTTCTATAATTCAGTGTATTACTATAATTAAGTGCATACTATGGATATGTTCTTGTATGGCACATGGCAACTATTCTGAGCATGACATAGCCGCGTAAACTAATCCATTGAATATCTTTTTGCTTTTCTCATGCATGTGGCTTTTGATGATAGTTCAGTTTGGCCTTTAACACAAGTTGTCCTTGCAGTATGTTGTCCCAGGATCCTGTTGGTGTGTGTATGTGCCTGTGTCCGTGGCCCGAAATCAGAATGTTAATGCCGATGCTTGTGTTTTTTTTTCCTCAGAACTGTTGTCTATGCCAGCTGTAAAACGATTTTCTGTGTCGTTTGCAAAGCATCCGACTAATGGTACGTTTGCTTTCTTGATTTGAAGTGTTGCTTCACACTATTAACCCCATTTTTATTTTTCCGGTTTTTTTTCTTTTTCTGTCCGTTTGCCATCCACCAAATCTTGTTCGTGTTGATATTGTGATGTGGAATCTTCCTCTCCGGTTTTTCCATAGTTTTTCTTCCAGTTAGTTAATTTCCTCTTTTATATCGCATCGTCCTTCCTCATGTTCATCTACCAACCTTATCTAGTACCAAAATAAACCTAATAATTCTCAAGTATAGTTCAGGGTAAGAACAACACCATTGCAAAATTGAAATCAATGCTTTGTTTTGTGTGATGGTTTCCATTTTATTTAAGATATTTTACATTTACAGTACCATATTGTAATATCACAAGCCATATAAAAGAAATAAAATCATATTTATAACAACATACAGTGGCTATCTGAAAAAATCATATATTTGAGCAAAGCTCATTTGTCTATATGGAGGAGATCTAGATTTATCATTAAAAGCTTCATTTTAGGATAATTTTTTTCATAGTAACGTAATAACGTAATAAACAAATTTACTGTTACCTTTATAAAATATATTTTTTCAAAATCCAATAAACTCTAGGTCATACATTTAATACCTACTGCTCTCTGAAAGCTGTTATAGTCCTTTCTGTCAATTGGACAACCTAGTTGGAATGGCTCACGCGGCTGGCTTAATGTATGTTAAAATACTATTTAGGAAAGCTATTACAGGCAATGTAAATAATGAAAAGAACCATTGTTTTTATACCATTAAAGGGAGATAAAGACTACTTAGTCATGTGATTAATTTTACTTTGTATACTAAGTGGACAGCAAATTTTTGTCTGTTCAAAAATATTACCGTATTTTAAAACTTAAGAGATTATCTGTGTATATGTTTTATTTTTTGGGTTGTCTCATGAAGACAACCCCTTATTATTTTCACTGAAGCCGGACCAGCGATCAGCTGATCAACACAGGTCTGACTTTAAAAACTGCTGGTGGGTGAAGCTGTCGCCCGGCCTTTACATTTTTCCTGCAAGGGAAACATGAACATGCAGTTCATCCAAATTCAATGGACAACTGTGTAATACATGGAGTCTGCCAGAGCGAGAGCTGCTCTTTGCAAGTGTCTTTTCACTCTGGATAATAGATGTTCATATGCCCTAATAGGGCATACAGAAAAGGGTTGTCTTTATGAGACAACCCCTTTTAAAGGGATTTTCCCACTAAGCACTTTTATCACCTATACAGGATATGTGATAAATGTTTACTGGGGCCCCTTCACTGATACTCCCACAGATCACTAGAATGGGGGTCCCGATCCCCGTTCCTCCTCCCTGCACAATTGCAGTAAGGAGGATTAGGAATGGAGTCACGGTTGCGCATGTGCGCTGCCGCTCCAATTAATGTCTATGGGGCCAATGGAAACAGCCGAGTGCTGTATATGGCTGTCTCTGTCAAACCCATAGACATTGAATGGATCGGTTGCGCACATGCGCGACCCTCACTTAATTCAAGACGCTCCTCACTGCAATCGTGCAGTGAGGAGAAATTAGGTCCGTGATGGGACCCACAGCGATCATACATTTATCAAAGGGGAAAAGCCCTTTGAGCCTACAAAAAAACATTTTCTTAATTTTAGTTCGCTAAAGAAAACAATAGTGGCCTTTATAAGAATTTTTATATAATTTGGGTACAGTTTAATATTATTTTCTTATAATATAAAATAGTTTTTTTTTGTTTTTTATTTTTAAAGAACAAGAATATTTTTCTATTTTTTTAACTCGTGATATATAAGAAAAATAAATTGTTTTAACTAAATTAAAATTTTTCTACTCTCTCTGTCAAGGCTTTTTCTCTTTTCAGGTTTTCTTTTCAGAATGCATTCATTTGAATCTTTCATTTTCTCCAGGTTTTATTTCTTATTCCTGTTGTACTTTTACTATTTTTTCTCTGTATTTCTTATTTTAATCTTTTTTTCATTTTGTGGCACCATTGATTTGCTTTGCTTTTGATAAACTTGGTTATCAGTGGCAACTGGACTTAAAAGCTGCAGTAAAAAAATGTTAAAACATTTTTTTGTATGAATTATTAGTATCGATTGGCCAAAAGTTTTGAAATTTACATTTTCAGAATTATATCATGTAGTCTTCAATCACTTAAAACTGTTATCTCAGCACCTTTTTTTTTTTTTACCATTAAGTGAAATCCATTTCGTTTACTGCAGCCTTTAGTGTTTTTTTATTTCTTTGCTGTTTAACAACCTCATTTTAAGACCGAGATAACCCAGACTCACTAGAAGGAGAAACTGCATCACATTTAAGGTAATAAGAATGTCTTGCATATACCTACTCTTCTTCTACTTACAATTATTTACACGGGCCTTAAAGGGAACCTGTCACCAGCATTTCACCTATTGAACTTTACTTATCCCTCACTGGCCGCTGCTATGAAAAGTTCATTGCCGTTATCCCCTCTCCTAAACTCCTCCTCCGACTGTAAATAACGGTCTGCAAACATTTGACGCTTTTTATCGTAATAATCCGGTGTCACTTTGTGCGCACACACCAGAAGAGGACATCAATGCCCAAGTGTGGGATTTTGTGTGCTGGGGGAAGGCGAGGAGCTGTCAATCAAAAGTAAGGAGGCGGGGTAAACTCGGAAAGACTTGAGGAATGAAGATATGACTCTTTTCAAACGAGGATTTGACTCTTTTATGCTCATTAGCATACGGTGTGGGAACACTAAAAACTGAATACTAAAGCTTCAGAGCCGACTAAGAAGATAATTATAAGTTATATAGAAATTATTTTTCACCCACTACACCCTGGTATTGCTGGTTTCATAGGTCAAATGCTGGTGACAGGTTCCCTTTAATTGCGTCTAAAAACTGCTGTAATCGATTTTTTTTCATTTAATAAAAAACTACTCAGACACATTGCTGACTACGAGCAGTCAGCAATGTGTCTGTCCTGTCAGTGCTAGGCACATGCAGAAAAATAGCCATTTTGTATTTACATGTAGTGTATGTACGTACACTTTGCATTGGTATTATATAGTACATGCTATATTTTAACCATATACTAACCAGCTTCTAATATACAAATTTCACTTTTTGTTACTTGTTTAGCTTTTAGTATTGTTTGTCAGTCCCTAGGTCAGGCCTCTACAGCAAAAGTTGGTTGCACGAACGTCGTGTCAAAATTGCAGCATTGCCATGACACTTCAAGCATGTGACCTTTAAAGGAGTTTTCCAACAGTGAGGAGGAACGGGGATCAGGACCCCCGTTGTAGAGATTGGTGGGCGCCCCAAGTGGTGGGGCTCCCAGTGATCATACATTGATCACCTAACCTGTGTGTAGATAAATGCTAATTGTGGGAGAACCCCTTTAATGTTTAGTTGTGAGGGACAAAGTTCGAAGCTACGGTCGCAAGAATTTTGACCATGTTGTAATTCTTGTGATTGTACACTCCCCCCACCCCATACGGAATCATTGAAGTAGCGCATGAGTGATTGTAATGCGACAATGTGCCACCGAGGCCTAGCCTTAATTGTTACGGAGGACCCTAACTACCTCCATTAAAATACATATTTGCCCATATAAATTTTACCATACCAGTTACATTGGATTATTGATGATTTGTATCCACGCCTCAGATTACAGTTTGTCTCCCTTTTCCACAGTAACGAGCATAAAAAATAATATGTAAAATAAAGTCAGAAACATTTCTATCTACCACAAAATCTATTATTCAAGCAACAATATGAATAAACATTTTAGATGCATGAATAGGTCGGTATCATTGCTAAAAAAAATATATATTTTTGGGCCAAATTGAGCAGAACAGTAATAAACAGCCATGCTTTCTTCTAAAAGACTATATGAAAGACTATATACAAACCATGACTAAAAGCATGTGGACACCAGGCCACCATTTGTGCTTGATTCCAAATTCATTAGCACTTCGGCTCTGTTCATATCGGCATTCTGAAACCCGTTTAGAACGCAAACCAGAACGCAGTGCTGGATCTGTCTTACGGCAGATTCCACCTGCGCCCAACAGATGCTATTGACTTAGAATGGGGTCCGTCATTGTAATGGAAGGAATTTCACTGCATGCAGCGCTAGTCTTCCCATCAAATCTGACAGGATCTGCGATGGAAGCTTAAAATGGAAACGTAGCCTATAGACTTTTTCCCACCATTATTGCTATAACAGCCTCCACTCTTTTGCGAATTCTTTCCACTAGAATCTGTAACATGGGTTTAGGGTTACGTCCAATCAGCCACTAGGACATTTCTAAGGGACCAATAGAATTTTGCAGGCCAGTCTAGGTTATCTACATTGAAACTGGCAAACATAATTTTAGCATGGGAAATTTTCATGCTTGAACAGATAAGTGTCTTTCCCAAAACGTGGCAAAAATGTTGGAATCACACAATTCTCTAGAATGTCATTGTATGCTGTAGCATTAAGCAAGATGTCTCAAAATTAAATGGAACAAAGTGGCTCAACCTAAGCCAAAAAAGAAATCAAGGATCATTGCTACTCCAACTCCAAACCCAAAGTCATTTGTCAGGCTGTTAGGTAGTGAAGTGTGATTTCCTCCATATTAATTGATGCTTGGCAGTACGCATGGTAATCTTAGGCTTGTGAGTGACAGCTCAGCCACAGAAACTCAATCCATGAAGCTCTCAATGAACAGTTCTTCAGTAGAGGTTTCGACTTAACAGAACTTAGTCTACTAGGGCATATCTGGCAAACTGATTTGTTAGAAAATTGGCCTTCCTATGACCGTTCCATGATGAAAGTCATACTTTTTAGTAGGACACACTCATCCTGTAATGTTTGGAGAGTGCATGGCTGTATGATTGATATCATGCGCCTGTTAGCAATCTGTGTGATATTGCTGATAAATTAGAAGGGGTGTCCACATACTTTTGATGATGTAGTGTGTGTGTGTGTGTGTGTGTGTATATGTATATATATATATATATATATATATATATATATATAATGTATGTTCTTGTGGGTGCGTATATACACTATATGGACAAAAGTATTGGGACACACCTCATAATTATTGAATTCAGGTTTCTCATTCAGTCCCATTGCCACAGGTGTATAAAATCCAGTACCTAGCCATGCAGTCTGCCTTTATAAACATTTGTGAAAGAATAGGTCATTATGAAGAGCTGAGTGAATTCCAGCATGGTACTATAATAGGATGCCACTGTTCCAACAAGTCAGTTTGTAACATTTCTTCCCTCCTAGATATTCCACCATCAACTGTGAGTGGTATTATTTCAAAGTGGAAGCGTTTAGGAACCACATCAACCCAGCCATGATGTAGCAGACCACATAGTCTACTGAGGCACATGGTGCATAAAAGTCACCAACACTCTGCTGACTCAATGCCAGAGGATGTTTGGAACTCTGCAGTTATTAACATCTGGACATAAACTGTGCCTCGGGAGCTTCATGGCATGGTTTCGATGGCTGAGCAGCCGCATGCAAGCCTTACATCACGAAGCACAACTTCTCTATCTGGCAGTCTGATGGACGAGTCTGGGTTTGGCGAATGTCAGGAGAACGTTAGCTGCCTGAGAGCATTATGCTGATGCTAAAGTTAGATGGAGGAGGGATAATTCTACGGGATTGTTTTTCAGGGGTTGGCTTAGGCCCCTTCCTTGCAGAAAAGGGAAATTTTAATGCTTCAGCATGCCAAGACATTTTGGACGATTGTATGCTTCCAACATTGTGGGAACAGTTTTGGGAAAACCCTTTTCTGTTCCAGCATGACTGTGCCCCAGTGTACAAAGCAAGGTTCATAATAAAGGCATGGTTGGGTGAGTTTGGTGTGGGAGAACTTGACTGGCCTGCACAGAGCCCTGAGCTCTACCCCATCGAACACCTTTGGGATGAACTAGAATGGAGATTGCAGGCCAGACCCTCCCATCCAACATCAGTGTCTGAACTCACAAATGCTCTTCTGGGTGACTTGGCAAAAATTCCCACAGACACACTCCAAAATCTCGTTAAAAGCCTTCCCAGGAAATTGGAAGCTGTTTTGTTTTTTTTGGGGGGGGGGGGGCAACTCACTCCATATTGATACTTATGGATTTAGAATGGGATGTCATAAAAGCTTCTGTATGTGTCACCATACTTTTGTTCATATAGTGTATGTGTGTGTGTGTGTGTGTATAGAGGGAGGTTTGGGGCGACATTATGTCAAGATATGCCTTTGGTTTAAGATCATTTACTTTTAAAACATTTGACAGGGGTCTTGCTACTGGGCTTTTCTTATAAACTCTATTGTAATAAACCCCTTCCCGCTCTCTCTGTAAATATATGCGGGTGTCCGATATGTTGGATCCCGATCAATCATAATATTATGGCATATCCTAGTGATATGCTATAACATTGAGGTGGAAAAACCCCCAATGACTTCTGTGAATGCAGTGAGACTGCAAGTCTATATATAATTCAAAATATGATTTCAGTGCTCACATTATTTATGTGCTTTGCATATACCTAACTGTTTATGTTTTGAGTTTAAAGGGGTTTTTCCATGAGGGATGTTTGTGACATATCCACAGGATATAATCCAAAAAATAAAGAATTTGAAGCTGCACAAATCCTGATATCAGGAGCGGTGTCACGCTGTAAAATCAGACAAACCCAGTCTGACGTAATGTAATCCTCCGAAAAAGCATGGTTGAACAGCAGCACATGTCTCCCAAATTTCAATCAATACGTTCTTTTATTTGTCAAACATCCAGTAAAAAATGGCAACGTTTCGACCCGTGACAAGTGGAGGGTCTTTCTCAAGCCTTGTCACGAAATTTGGGAGACGTGTGCTGCTGTTCAACCATGCTTTTTCTGAGGATATCCACAGGATATGTCATAAATGTCAGATAGATGCGGGTCCCACTTCTGGGATCCGCACCTATCTCTAGAACGTGGCCCCCTAAAACCCGTTCTACCGCTCTGTGTTGCGGCTGAAGTGTGTGAATTCCGACCATGAAGAAGAAAACAGTGTAGCTGGCTGAGCACCGCTGTTTCCGTAAGTCCCATGGAACGGAATGTTAGTTACGGAAACAGCATAGTTGTAGCATTGTAGATCGCACCACAGTAGCTCCAACTAGGAGCTGAATCCCCAGCCAAAGCTTCGGCAACCTCTGCCGGGGATTCACCTCCTAGTGGCAGCTACAATGGCGATATCTACAAGGAAGAAGGGAGGTGCTATCTACATGTAGGGGTGTGATGTACAAGGTAGTAGGTGTTGTGCTGCGATCTACAAGGGGGGTGGGGTTGCTATCTACAAGGGAGGAGGGGTGCTGCAATCTACATGGGGTGCTATCTGCAAGGATATGTGGCACGATCTACATGGGCACTGTGGCACTATGTTGGGGGGGTGGTACTATGTGGACACTGTCACTATGTGGGCACTGTCACTATGCGGGCACTGTGGCGCTATGTCACTATATGTGGGCACTATGTTGGCGCTATGTCACTATATGTGTGCCCTGTGGCACTATGTGGGCACTGTGGTACTATGTGGGCACTGGGGCACTATGTGGGCACTATCTACATGGACATTGCAGCACTATCTACATGGGCATTGCTGTTTTCAGGCAATTAATACAAAAAACCCTGACAAATGAAATCCATCCTTTTTTTTTGTTTTGTTTTGATTTGTAACGGCCATGAAAAGCGGACAGACGGACTGGAAATGGATGAGAATTTGGAGACACTGATGCTAAATGGACATGAAAAACTGACATTTAAACGTTTTTAAATGCCCATTTTTTTATTTATTTAACCCCTTCCCGACATCCGCCGTATATATACGGCGCACGCCGGGTGGGGGAATATGGAGCGGGCTCACGGGCTGAGTCCGCTCCATAGAGCGAGTCTGTCGGCTGTGTGTTACAGCCGACACTTCCGGGTTAGCGCGATCCCGCTTGTTTAACACGTTAAATGCCACGTTCAATAGAGATCGCATTTAAATTACTAAAAACAGGGGGGCGACCCCCTGTAACGTCTCAACGGCCCCCCCGCGGCGAGATCGGGGGGAGCCGTTGGTTCACACGGCTGCCTGGGGGTCTGACAAAGTCCCCCAGGTCCGCCATCTTGGTACTCCTATGAAGCTCTGCTTCCGGCAGGGCTTCATAGGAGACTGTCAGAATCACGATATACTGCAATACATTAGTATTGCAGTATATCGTGCAAGCGATCTAACGATCGTTGGTTGAAGTCCCCTAGGGGGACTAATAAAAAATGTAAAAATGAGTTAAATAAAGTTGTTTTTTTTTGTGTAAAAAAAATAAAATATTAAAAGTTAAAAAACCCCCCCTTTTCCCATTTTCCCCCTAGAGCATAGTAAAAAATTAAATAAATAAACATAATTGGTATCGCCGCGTCCGTAAAAGTCTGAACTATCACAAAATATAATTATTTAACCCGCACGGTGAACGCCGTAAAAAAAAAATTTGTTAACGCCAGAATCTCTATTTTTTGTTCACCTAATCTCCCACAAAAAATAAAATAAAAAGTGATCAAACATTTACACCAAAATGGTATTATTAAAAACTACAGCTTATAAGCCCTTATACCACTTAATCGACGGAAAAATAAAGACGTTACGGCTCTCGGAATTTGGCGAAACAAAATAAATTTTCTTTTTTACACTTAGGTTTTTACTTGTAAAAGTAGTAAAATATAGAAAAACCTACACATATTTGGTATCGGCGTAATCGTATTGACCCATAGAATAAAATGAATATGTTGTTTTAATTGTACAGTGAATTCCGTAAAAATGGCGCGCAAAAAACCATGGCGGAATCGCTGTTTTTTTTCATTTTCTACCCCACAAATAATTATTTTCCCGTTTCCTAGTACATTATACGGCAAAATAAATGGTGCTACGAAAAACTACAACTTGTCCCGCAAAAATCAAGCCCTCATAGTACTATATCGACGGAAAAATAAAGGCGTTATGGCCTTTGGAAGGTGGGGAGGGAAAAACGAAAATGAAAATCTGAAAAAGGGCTGCGGCGTGAAAGGGTTAATGTTGTGTGACTAGCCCAAATGTTTATGCTGCCAGGAGTCCCATTCACATGTACCGTGATCGGGCTGGGAAATCCGGGGGACACACGGATTGCGAAAAATCACACGGTTGTGTGAATCCGGCCTTAATGTCATATATTAAAACCCCATGGTGGGGCCGGTACTGCACAGGGTCCTCCTCAGACACTATAATGTAATCTCTCCCCAGTGTGCCCGCTCGGCGCTATCTACCTGGCCCTGCTGCAATTTACACTACTCTCGTCTGCAATGTTGAAGACTGGCTGAGGTGGTGACGGGCACAGAGGGATGTTCGTGCACGCAGTGCATCATTGATTATAGATTTTGTTAACCAGTTCCCTGCTGGGGAACACAGAAGTTATAATCAATTAGATAGACAGTGTTCCAATTGTATTTCTGATAAAAAAAAGTATTTGCAAAGGTTAAAAGTTGTGAAGTTGCGTACAATTCTATAGTAATCGTAATATATGTTAAGTTATTTATGTAAAGAAAATAATTGATTAAATTATCTCTTGGTGTTACTGTTAAATAAACGGAAAAAAATAAGAAAAATCGAAATTCAAATCGAAAATTGCCCAAAGTGTTGAAAAAAAATCTAGATTTTATTTTTTGCCAAAATCACCCAGCCCCACTCACAGCTAACCACCGGTATAGTAAATAAAATACTTTATTTTCATTTCATGTATACAAAATTAACTACATATATACCACCTACAAAGTAAATAAAATAATTTATTTTAATAAGACTTAGAGAAAGTGAACTACATATATGTAGACAAGCATATACACCTATTACAAGCAGGAGTTTCATGTGCTAAGGCATAAATACATAGACCTATACCCATACAAAAAAGATTACACCTGTAAAAAGAACATATAGTGCAAGGCAGTGGCGGATTACGTGTACCATGGGCCCTGGGCTCTTGACACAACTTGGGCCCCCTCCTTCCCCCTCACACGCAATTCAACCCCCCCAACCCGCTGTCACTGTACCCGTCAGTGCCACTGACCTGACAGATACAGGTTATAGCACTAGATACAGCTGCTCTGTATTCAGGATATAAAGCAGCTGTATCTCAAAAAGTAAAAATACTTTTTAATAAGTAGTTAGAAAGGTTGCACCAAACACCATACACTATTTTTTTTTTTTTTTAAAAAACGTTTTTAAAGGTTTACATAGCCTTTAACACATCAAATAAAAACAAATTGTAACACCTCTATTTAAAGGGTAAGTAAATGTTCAACAAACTTCTGACATGTCATAGTGACATGTCAGAACTTTTGATGGGTGGGGATCCGGGTGCTGAGACCCCCACCGATCACTAAAACTAAGAGGCAGAAGCACTCATGCGAGCTCTGAGCCACTTCGTTTCTGTTCGGCTTTTTCCGGAAAGCCAAAGTAGCGGTGTACGGCTCATGGAGTTTCTATGAGCCCGTACACAAACTGCTCGGCTTTCCGGAAACAGAAACCAAGCGGCTCAGCGCTCATCCCATATAAGGTGTTAAAGAGGCTCTGTCACCAGATTTTCAAACCCCTATCTCCTATTGCAGCTGATCGGCGCTGCAATGTAGATAACCGTAACGTTTTTATTTTTCAAAAACGAGCATTTTTGGCCAAGTTCTGAGCATTTTTATATTTATGCAAATGAGCCTTTCTTATGTACAACTGGGCGTGTTTAAAGTTATGTCCAACTGGGCGTGTATTGTGTTCGTTACATCTGGGTGTGTTTACTTGTTTTACTAACTGGGCGTTGTGAATGGAAGTGTATGATGCTGACGAATCAGCATCATCCACTTCTCTTCGTTACCACCCAGCTTCTGGCAGTGCACAGACACACAGCGTGTCCTCGCGAGATCACGCTGTGACGTCACTCACTCCCTCCCACAGGAACTTCATCGCGTCGGATGAGCGAGGACAATATATAAAGTGCTACAGTGCATATATGATAATATGAAAAAGATACATGTGTCATAGGACCGGATCCACCCCATATATCAGGAATGTAAATAAAGAAATGTGATACCACATATAATATAAACATACAAAACATACAATGTATAAGCAATACGATACACACAAGATCATCAGTCTGTATACTCACCTTTGAAAATTTTGGATTACCATTATAGGAAAATCTTCAGGCAAACTTTCTGTCATATGTTATCAGTTGGGCATTGACTTCTGATTATAGAATTATTCTCATGATAAGGTTGAACGCAACATTTTCATTCTGTTGTCACTCATAACTGTTTTCTCAAAAAGTTTCCATTTCATCATGAAAATACATGTGTCTCTTTTATGTATGTTCTATCTGGTATGAACTGGTTACAACATGTGGGGGATCTACGCCAACATTATTATTGTAAAGTACAGGTGCATCCTGAGAGCTTGAACCCCGCCGGGGGGTCACTGACTATGGAGGGGGGACTTTGCCAGTCCCACGACCATGATGTGACTCTCCACATGGAAGTTGTGCTTGACCTTTGGTCCTGCACATCTTCACTGGGGATCATATAAGCTTCATGAGTTTTGTACGAATATGTAGAAATTCACAGATACGTGAACCCCCCTCTTTATACCAGTCCGAATTACTAGTTAGCATTTACGATATTTTAAATATTAATTATATGGAGACTTAGTGGTATTTAACTAATGCCTTATTACATATAATAACATCTTTGCAAAAACACATTTAAAATTTCTATTGTACAAATGCAGTGTATCTATAGATTATATCCAGTAGTGAGGACGATATAGGAATTCCACTGAGCATGCGTGGAATTTAATAGTTTCATATGTTCCAGCGTGAGATAGGTGCACCGCACGTCTCTTTCTTTTGGGCATGCGCGAGGTCTGATGATCCCACGAGATATTCGACCATACGCCCATGACCATTGGGCATTGTATGACATAACGGCGCAGGCGCACTGAGTTCGCAAAGACGCCAAACACAATGTGCTTGTATTGATAAACAATAATGGCTCCTAAATGTAGTGGTGAGTTACAGCTGATCTTTTTAAATTAGTAAAACGTCTACACATGAATTAAATTGCTTATACATTGTATGTTTTGTATGTTTATATTATATGTGGTATCACATTTCTTGATTTACATTCCGGATATGTTGTGGATCTGGTCCTATGACACATGTATCTTTTTCATATTATCAGATATGCACTGTAGCACTTTATATATTATAATTGTTTACATGAATCACAATTGTTTTTAAATGAGCTATGCTCCTTATATAATATCCTGTTGACTTGAAGTGTTTATGCTTGAAAATGCTGTCATTGTGAGTGGGAAACGTTGCACTGAGATGTGGTGAACAATAAATCGTTTTGATACTTTTGGAGTGCTGCTTCCGTACAAATTTTTTCTACCAGGATCTTTTGGGAGAGGTAACTCCCTTGGAAAGGCTTTGCACCCACCGTAAAGGTTTATTCCACAGTGCTGCTCCAACTATCTACACATTATATATATATAGCAGAAGCAGCTGGGCACCTGGTCGATTATTCATTAGTGAGTGCTGCTGTCTTCTTGTGTGCATTATATATATATATATATATATATATATATATATATATATATATATAATATAATATATATTATTATATCACTGGACACTGGAAAGCATCTGTGGACATTGCAGGTTCACACACAGCATGTTATACATTACAGCTACAGGAGCTTTTATGAAATCCCATTCTAAATCCATAGGCATTAATATGGAGTGTCACCCCCCCCCCCTTGCAGAATTTGCTTTGTCCATAAAACAGTAAAACAGGACAATCTGCAATTGTCTATGAGATCCAAATAAATTAATACTCTCTCTTCTGGAGGTTTTTAGAGAAGCCGGCCGGAGAGACCATGACACGTGGCATCCGTGTTCAAATAAGTCCCTGCCATAAGGTTCCTTTATTTATGATAATATGAGACTAGGCGTTACCCTCATACTTACACATATACATTCCACATATGGTATAATACAGAAACGTCCAAGCTCATCTTTGTATGTATCTTTAACCCAATAGAATACAAACGTCATTAGGTTTTTAGTCATGTCAGCCTTTGTAACAGCAGAATACAAAGGTCATTGGGTCAAATACCATAAGTCTCACAATTCTTCTCTGTAAGCTGTTTTACAGCATTCCCAGGTTCACACATACACCGCGTTCCAAATTATTATGCAAATGTTATTTTTTGCTGATTTTCCTAAATAGTCAATGCAAATGACAGTCTAAGTATAATCTTCAAGCCATCAACCGTTGGAGTATAATGCAAATTTTATTGAACAAATCTCCTAAGGATAACAGTTTTGTTTTTTTAGAAGTAAAAATCTCAAAATGCACTGTTTCAAATTATTATGCACAACAGAGATCAAAACATTGTAAAGGTTGTAAAGAGAACTAAAATGGTCATTTGTTGAATTTGCAGCATCAGGAGGTCATATTTACAGAAATCAAAAGCTCTTTCAATCAAAAAAAACTTAGCAGGCCAAGTTACATGTTAACATAGGACCCCTTCTTTGATGTCACCTTCACAATTCTTGCATCCATTGAATTTGTGAGTATTTTGACAGTTTCTGCTTTAATATATTTGCAGGATGTCAGAATAGCCTCCCAGAGCTTCTGTTTTGATGTGAACTGCCTCCCACCCTCATAGATATTTTGCTTGAGGATGCTCCAAAGGTTCTCAATAGGGTTGAGGTCAGGGGAACATGGGGGCCACACCATGAGTTTCTCTCCTTTTATGCCCATAGCAGCCAATGACACAGAGGTATTCTTTGCATCATGAGATGGTGCATTGTCATGCATGAAGATAATTTTGCTACGGAAGGCACGGTTCTTCTTTTTTTACCACAGAAGAAAGTGGTCAGTCATAAACTCTACGTACTTTGCAGAGGTCATTTTCACACCGTCAGGGACCCTAAAGGGGCCTGCCAGCTCTCTCCCCATGATTCCAGCCCAAAACATGACTCCGCCACCTCCTTGCTGACGTCGCAGCCTTGTTGGGACATGGTGGCCATTCACCAACCATCCACTACTCCATCCATCTGGACCATCCAGGGTTGCACGGCACTCATCAGTAAACAACATGGTTTGAAAATTAGTCTTCATGTATTTCTAAGCCCACTTCAACCGTTTCTGCTTGTGAGCATTGTTTAGGGGTGGCCGAATAATAGCTTTATGCACACTTGCAAACCTCTGGAGGATCCTACACCTTGAGGTTCGCGGGACTCCAGAGGCACCAGCGGCTTCAAATACCTGTTTGCTGCTTTGCAATGGCATTTTAGCAGCTGCTCTCCTAATCCTATTCATTTGTCTGGCAGAAACCTTCCTCATTATGCCTTTATCTGAACGAACCCGTCTGTGCTCTGAATCAGCCACAAATCTTTTCACAGTACAATGATCACGCTTAAGTTTTCTTGAAATTTCCAATGTTTTCATACCTTGTCCAAGGTATTGCACTATTTCACGCTTTTCGACAGCAGAGCGATCCTTTTTCTTTCCCATATTGCTTGAAACCTGTGGCCTGCTTAATAATGTGGAACGTCCTTCTTAAGTAGTTTTCCTTTGATTGGGCACACCTGGCATACTAATTATCACAGGTGTCTGAGATTGATTACAAAGAGCCCTAAGACACAATACCATCCATGAGTTTAATTGAAAAACTAATAATTAAATGTTTGACACTTAAATCCAATGTGCATAATAATTTGGAACACGGTGTATAATAATGATATTAAAAATATCTTTGACAGCAGCTAAAACAGCTTCCACTCTCCTGGGGAGGCTTTCTAGAAGATTTTGGAGTGTGTCTGGGAATTTTTGCTCATTCATCCAAAGGAGCATTTGTGAGAACAGACACTGATGTAGGACGAGAGGGTCTGGCTCACAGTCTCCATTCTAGTTCATCCCAAAGGTATTCGATGGGGTAGAGGTCAGGGCTCTGTTCTTCCACACCAAACTCGCCCAACTATGCCTTTATGGACCTTACTTTGTTCACAGGAGCACAGTCATTTGGAACAGAAAAGGGCCTTCCCCTAAACTGTTTCCACAATGTTGGAATCATATAATCATCCAAATGTCTTGGTATGCTGAAGCATTAAAATTTCCCTTCACTGGAACTAAGGGACCTAGGTTTACCCCTGAAAAACAACCCCATAGCGTTATCCCTCCTCCACCAAACTTACAGTTGGCGCAATGCAACCAAGCAGGTAATGTTCTTCTGGCATTGCCAAACCCAGACTCGTTCATCAGATTGCCAAGTAGAGGAGGGGGATTCGTCACTCCACAGAACACGTTTCCACTGCTCCAGAGTCCAGTGGCGGTGTGCTTTACACCACTCCATCTGAGGTGTAGCATTGTGTTTGGTGATGTAAGGTTTGCATGCAGCTGCTCAGCCATGTATATCCATGCCCTTATGGCTCCCGGATACAGATTTTGTACGGATGTTATTGCCAGAGGAGGTTTGGAGCTCTGCAGTTATCGAGTCATCAGAGTGATGGCGACTTTTATGCACTACATGCCTCAGCACTCAGGTACCTGGCTCTTTAACTTTATGTGGTCTGCCACTTCGTGGTTAAGTTGCTGTGGTTCCCAAACACTTCCACTTTGCAATAATATAAATCACAGTTGATCATGGAATATCTAGGAGGGAAGACATTTCATAAACTGTCTTTTTGAAACAGTGGCATCCAGTGTTCCCTATAAGGTGCATGGCTGCGCAACTTCCACGATCCGCCCGCTCACTGTCACGGGCGGTGGGTGGATTCATTGGCGTCGCTAGCACCGGAGGGGGCTCTGGTGCTAGCGATTGCCACATTCACTTGTATGTGTGTCCTAAGGGCGCACATACAAATTAATACTATAGGCCAGGTTAGGCCTGCAGCCTATAAGGCGCTGGAAGTCGCGCAGGCCGGCATGATGACGTCACATCATCATGCCGGTCTGCTCATGCGTCCCGCCAGAGAGGCAGTGTAGCACTACATCTGTCGCAGGAACGGGGCGAGGTAAGTACAATCTTTTTTTTTTTTTTTTAAGGAACTGTGTGGCAGTATATACAGGGGAGGGAAGCTTTGTAGCGCTATATGCAAGGGGAGGAGGGGGCTGTGTAGCACTATATACAAGGGGAGGAGGGGGGCTGTGTAGCGCGTTATACAGGGGGAGGGGGGCTGTGTAGTGCAACATACAAGGGGAGGAGGGGGGCTGTGTAGCGCTATATACAGGGGGGAATTGCTGTGTGGCGCTATATACAAGGTGAGGGGGCTGTGTAGCGTTATATACAGGCGGGAATTGCTGTGCAGCGCTATATACAAGGGGAGGAGGGGGGCTGTGTAGCATTATATACAGGGGGGAATTGCTGTGCAGCGCTATATACAAGGGGAGGAGGGGGGCTGTGTAATACTATACGGGGGAATTGCTGTGTAGCACTATATACAAGGGGAGGGGGGCTGCGTAGCACTATATACAGGAGGGAATTGCTGTGTAGCACTATATACAAGGGGAGGGGGCTGTGTAGCACTGTATACACAAGGGGAGGGGGTTGTGTAGCCCTATATACACAAGGGGAGGAGGGGGCTGTGTAGCACTATATACAAGGGGAGGGGGGCTGTGTAGCACTATATACACAAGGTGAGGAGGGGGCTGTGTAGCACTATATACACAAGGGGAAGAGGGGGCTGTGTAGCACTATATACAAGGGGAGGGGGCTGTGTAGCACTATATACACAAGGTGAGGAGGGGGCTGTGTAGCACTATATACACAAGGGGAAGAGGGGGGCTGTGTAGCACTATATACAAGGGGAGGGGGGCTGTGTTTCACTACATACAAGGGGAGGGGGGCTGTATAGCACAATATACAAGGGGAGAGGACTGCTGTGTAGCACTATATACACAAGGTGAGGAGGGGGCTGTGTATCACTATATACACAAGGGGAAGAGGGGAGCTGTGTAGCACTATATAGAAGGTGAGAGGGGGCTGTGTAGCACTATATACAAGGGGTGGGTGGCTGTGTAGCACTATATAGGGGGGTCAGTGTGGCACTATCTACAGGGGGCTATGTGGCACTATCTACAGGGGTCTGTGTGGCACTATCTATAGGGGGTTTGTGTGGCACTATCTACAAGGGGTCTGCGTGTGGCGCTATCTGCAGGGGCTGTGTGTAATGCTATCTACAGTGGTGTGACGCTATCTACAGGGGGATGTGTGTGACGCGATCTACAGGGGCTGTATGGCGCTATCTACAGGGGGCTGTTTGTATCGCTATCTACAGGGGGGATGAAGCTGTCTACAGGGGCTTTGTGTGGCTCTATCAACATGGGCTGTGTGGCGCTCTCTACAGGGGGTCTGTGGCACAATCTACAGGGGTCTGTGTGGCGCTATCTACAGGGACAGTGGTGTAAGAGAGGGATTCTTTCATTGATGTCTATAATTGGGGTTTATAACTGTTGTTTATTTTACTGCTGGACTGCTGAAATGGGAGTCAATTGGCAGAGAAATCTCCTATTTTTACAGTCTCCAGGAAGTGATGAAGTATAGCAGCCGCTCCCGTATAGACCAGGGGAGATGAATACAGAGCCCTATCTGTGTATACAGTGTTGCTATCCTACCTTATCTAGGCTTCCAGTAATACAATAGAGCTGTCAGTACCTCACCCATTCTCTAATAGTAATAGGATGATTTTCCTCATCTTGCTCCTGTATATACAGCAAAGCTAACACGTGAGCTACATGGAACAGGAAATATCAGATTATTGTGACTGCTTTAGTGACCAGTGTTAAAACGGAAATATTGAAAGATTAATTTTTTTATGTGTATAGTCGCACAAAAAATAAAACTACCAAAAAAATAAATGATGATACATTCCCTTTAACCCCTTAGGGACGCAGCCTAGTTTGGCCTTAAGGCTCAGAGCCCATCTTTCAAATCTGACATATTTCACTTTATGTGGTAATAACGTCGGAATGCTTAAACCTATCCAATTGATTCTGAGATTGTTTTCTCGTGACACATTGGGCTTTGTTAGTGATGAAATTTGGACGATATATTCAGTGTTTATTGGTGAAAAATTGCAAAATTTAGAGAGCATTTATAAAAAATAGCATTTTTCAGAATTTAAATGCATCTGCTTGTAAAACAGATGGTTATACCACCCAAAATAGTTACTAGTTCACATTTCTCATATGTCTACTTTAGATTGGCATAGTTTTTTGAACATTCTTTTATTTTTCTTGGGCGTTACAAGGCTTAGAACATAAACAGCAATTTCTCATATTTTTAAGAAAATTTCAAAAGCCTTTTTTTTAAGGTACTAGTTCGGTTCCGAAGTAGCTTTGAGGGGCCTATGTATTAGAAACCCCCATAAAACACCCCATTTTGTTGCCCTATTTCTCCTGAGTGCAGCAATACCTCATTTGTGGCAATAAACTGCCCTTTGGGCCCATGGGGGCCTCAGAAGGGAAGGAGCGCTGTGTGTTCTTTGGAGTTCAGATTTTGCTGGATTGGTTTTCGGGTGCCATGTCGCATTTGCAGAGCCCCAGAGGTCTCAAAGCAATGGAAACCCACCAGAAGTAACCCCATTTTGGAAACTACATCCCTCAAGGAATGCATTTATGGGTAATGTGACTATTTAGACCCCATAGTTTCTTCACAGAACTTATTTGAATTGGGCTGGGAATTAAAAATATATTATTTTTTTCCAATAATATGTAGTTTTAGCTCAAAATTTCTTATTTTCACAAGAAATAAAATACTCCATTTTGTTGCCCAATTTGTCCTGAGTGCGGCAATACCCCATTTGTGGTGATGAACTGCCGTTTGGGCCCATGGGAGGGCTCAGAAGGAAAGGACCACCTTTTAGCCAACTGGGGATTTTCTGGTGCGAAGTCATGTATGCAGAAGCCCCTGAGGTACCAGTACAGTTGAAACCACCAAGTAGTGACCCCGTTTTAAAAAACTACACCCTTAAGACATTCATCTAGAGGTGTAGTTAGCATTTTGACCGGAGACATACACCACATAAACTGTAATGTGGGTTCTCACGGGTATGGCAATACCCTCAATGTGGCTGTTAACAGCTGCCTGGGCACACAGCAGGGCTCAGAAGGGAAAGATGAGCGGGATAAGCTGTGCGGAGTGCATCAGGGTAAGTAAAACTGGGGTAAATTAAAAATCAAGGGATGCATGATAAATTTTAAAACACTCTTTCATACAGAGCTCTGGTTTTTCGGGGCACGTGTCACGTTGATATATTGTGTCCTTCCTTATCCCCCTCTTATAGCAGACTCTGCACCTCTTTTGACTTTTTCCCTTCTTGCCAGTTTGGGGAACTTCTCCTGGAAAGTGTTGCCCTGGTACGATGCGTGTGGCCTCGCTTCCAGAAGTACTGGGTGCCCCCCCTTCTTGGTCACTAAATATTAGTTTCTTGATAACCACCTCTTGAAATTCCAGGAAAGTTCCCGTCTGGCCTGCACTTCGACGTAGCACGTACACATTGTACAATGCCATCTGTGTGATGTGCACGGCCAGCTTCTTATACCACATCGCATGGCGCTGTAGAGCTTCAGGACTTGATCTGACAAGTCCACCTCTCCCATGTACCTATTGTAGTCCAGGATACAGTCTGGTTTGGGGGTCTCTGTACTGGTACCTCTTACAGGTACATGGGTACTGGTGTGGCCATGTATTGTTGTCAATACAAGGACATCTCTCTTGTCCTTGTACTTGACACACAATATGTTGCTGCTAGAATGTGCCCTGCTCTCACCCCTTCTTGTTTGCCCAAGCAGAGTCTTAGGGAGGCCTCTCAGATTTCTTCTAGCAGTGCCGCATGCTGCAGGACTTCTGGAAGCGAGGCACTTGAAGAGTGGGACGCTGGTATAAAAATTATCCAGCTAAAGGTGGTAACCCTGGTCCAGCAGTGGGTGCACCAAATCCCACACAATTTTTGCATTAACTCCCAGTAAGGGGGGGGGGGGCATTCTGGGGGCTGAATACTGGTGTCCTTCCCTTCATATATCCTAAGTTTGTAGGTATACCCTGATGCACTCTCGCACAGCTTATGCATCTTCACGCCATACCTTGCACTCTCACCCGGCAGGTACTGGCGGAATTGAAGCCTCCTTTTGAAATCTACAAAAGGACTCATCAATAGAAATACACTTCTCGGGGGTGTATGCTCGGGAAAACCGGGCACTGAGACGGTCTAATAGGGGTCTCCGTTTATACAATCGGTCAAAACTGGGGTCATCTCGGGGTGGGCACGGCTCATTATCAGTATAATGTAAGAAGCAAAGTATTGCCTAATTTATTTATTTTTTTAGGTTCCAGTTCAGTTCAGTTCTGAAGTTGCTTTGAGGGGCCTATGAAACACCCCATTTTAGAAACTAGACCCCTCAAAGTATTCACAACAGCATTTAGAAAGTTTATGAAACCTTTAGGTGTTTCACAGGAATTTAGAGCAAAGTATAGGTGAAATTTACATTTTTATGGGTTTTTTTTGTCAGAAAATCCTTTTTATACCATTTTTTTTATAACACAAAGTTTTACCAGAGAAACGCAACTTAATACTTATTGTCCAGATTTTGCAGTTTTGAGAAATATCCCACATGTGGCCCTAGTGCGGTAATGGACTGGCCTCCGAAGCAAAGGAGCACCTAGTGGATTTTGAGGCCTCCTTTTTATTAGGCACCATGTCTGGTTTGAAGAGGTCTTGTGGTGCCAAAACAGTGGAAACCCCCCAAAAGTGACCCCATTTTGGAAACTAGACACCTTGAGGAATTCATTGTAGTTTTCATGGGGTGCATGCGGCTTTTTGATCAGTTTTTATTCTATTTTTAAGTGGCGTGGTGACTAAAAAACAGCAATCCTACTATTGTTTTTTTATTTGATTTTTTTAGAGCGATCACCGTGCGTTATAAATGACATATTCACTTTATTCTGCGGGGCGATACGATTACGTAGATACCATATGTTTATAGTTTTTTTACGTCTTATGGCGTTTGCACAATAAAATACTTTTTGTAAAAAATCATTTACTTTTTGTGTTACTTTATTCTAAGAGCCATAACTTTCTTTATTTTTCCATCAAGAAAGCCGTGCGAGGACTTATTTTTTGCATAACGAACTGTAGTTTCGATCGTTAACATTTTTAGGTAAATACGACTTTTTGATCTCTTTTTATTCCATTTTTTGGGAGGTGAAGTGACCAAACAATTGTGATTCTGGTACGGTTTATTATTATTTTCTTTTACGCCGTTCACCGCGTGGGATAAATAACAAAATAATTTTGTAGTTCAGGCCGTTACGGACGCGGCAATACCAATTATGTATAGTTTGTTTATATATTTTTATAATAATAAAGGACTGATAAGGGAAAAAGGGGGATTTTTACTTTTATTACTTTTAAAACTTTTATTTTCACACCTTTTTTTTTTACTTTTTTTTTTACTTTGTTACTTTGTCCCACTAGGGGACTTGAGGGCAGGAGGCCCTGATCGCAATTCTACAGTAGTGCAGTGTATTAGAGCTGTCAGCTACTCACTGACAGCAAGCATAGTGGGTCCTGACTTTGTCAGGACACACTAGGCTTCCGTCGATGGCATAGCCGGATGCCATTGTTAGGTGTTCGGTTGCCATAGTCACCATCGCCGGCCGCTATCGTGTAGCAGGCTGGCTATGGTAGCTTAACCCCTAAAAAGCCGTAATGGCCGTTACTCCTGTGACGTACTATTCCGTCACTGAGCGTGAATGGGGCGGTCAGCACGATGGAATAGTACGTTGCTGGGCATTAAGGGGTTAAACATATAGCATATTCCCTTATACAAACATTAGACAATTTTCTCAGCAATCTAGAAATACTCTAAAATTCAGGTGATAGTCTAAAGGCACAGAGAGTAAACCATATATGCTATTTAGCCCTAAATATATGTAATCAATGTATCTGTTTTATGATATTGACACTGATATTAACGCATCTCGGTTCTGTGTCTGTGCTAAACATAAGCTTCGCACTTTGCCTTTACTTTGTTTTATTTGCTTAATTAAGGGACAAATTAAAGACAAGTATAATGAATGTGTCATGTTAGGTCATACCATTCTGTGTGGAAGGGAAGTGTGTGGGATGGGAACTATAGTAACTACAATAACACCAACGGGGGTCACTGCAGCCCTGTTGCACATTCATCTATGCTCAGAATTTTCCACCCACATATCTTTTGTGCTGCTTTTATGTGGACTTATAGGTACTCACACAAATGTACTTATTTTGAGAGATTAAAGAAATGTTATTTCAAGATCCTATTTAGACCATCCATTTCTAGAGATACCAATGTTAGATTTTTTTCAAAGAAAAGACCACAATAAAGGGGATGTCTCTCTTATATAATTTTTGTTGAATTAATAAGATTTAAGGGCCTGTTCATATCACCGTTGCCATCAATGGTCACTTGATGGTGACGGAAACCTAGCTAATGGTTTCTATCTGTCACCTTTGTGACAGGGTTCCATTGTTCTTGACTGAACCAATAGTGCAGTTAACTGCGCTATTGATTCCATCAAAACGACGGAACCCTGTCAGAATGGTGACAGACGGAAACCATTAGCTAGGTTTCCGTCACCATTGAGTTCAATGGTGAGAGAAACGGAAGCTGAGGTTTCCGTTTGCCTTTCCGCTGAGGGGTTAATACGACGGAAACCTCAGACAAAACCCCTCAGTGGAAAGCAACGGTGATGTGAACACAGCTTAAGTATGTAGAAGAGAAGTAATGTTTCATTATTTTTTTAAATGTTGTTCTTTTAAACACTTCCTTGGGGGCGTCTATGCACACACATCCTTCCTGTATTGTCTGTATCGACAGTGCAGCAGGGTGCATGTTTAACGCACCTGCAATGAATTGTATTTAATGGTCAGAGAAATGTCAGTACACTAATACAGTCTCCAGGAAGTGATGGAGTAAAGCCACTCCCCCAAAGAACAGAGAGGGACATGGGACATGCATATAGAGTCGTATTTGTGTGTATAGTTTTTAGGCCTCCGTCAATACAATAGGGCTGCCATTAAATCACCAACCCTCTAATAATAAAAATGAGATGACTCTGCTCATTCTGTCCCAGTCTATTGTGTGTGCACTCCAGTGACTAGTGTGAAAACCGGAATATTAATTGTTTTATGTCTAGTCACATAACAAAATGTGTTTATAATAAATGCCTGACTGAAATAATATGTATTTTTCTGATTATACATTTCCTTTAAGCCCAATGAAGCGTGGGGCTGTTGGAATTAAAAATTGCTGATGTTAATATTCTTTGCTTAATGACACTTTGTGAATGGTTAATTGTTGCTAATAATTGCTACCATACCGTAGACCCCTTTATAGCATGTTTAAACATTAACTTATCTTCCCTACACAGCTTTATAATTCTTCCTGAGGAAAACTTAAATTTATTTTGGGTGGAGAAAGTAGTTTTATAGTACAACTATCGTTCCATTGCTACTTTAGACTTAGTAGGGTATGTTACAGATTTATGTCAATGGGGTACATGGACTTACTATGGGGTGGAAAGCCTGATTAGACTCATTTTGTCCCTTAACTTGTAGTTGGTGCATTTCCACCCACAACGTATAAGGTAATTTTTTAAATGACCAAAATGTCCAGGTGTCCTTCCTATAGGCAGAATGTGAAGATAGCAGTGAATCAGTAATGCAATGTACTAGAATACCTTGTATGTCCTGTTAGCTCTTATATGATGTCAGCAGTTATCCACCATGTATCTTCCATCACATTTCCATTTTTTGCTTCTGTTTTACAATTCATTTATGTTTTAATATTTACATAATTAGATGAACAGAACAGTTCATGAAATTGTATTGAGTTTTTGATATAACCGTTTTAAAATTTCAAATATGAAAAAAACATTCTGAACGTTTTTTTGTTGTTGTGATTTTGTCCGGTAGTAGCATTATCACTTACGTGGAGAGGTTCTTAACATTAATGGTGGTCTTTGATGCTGCACTGGACCCCCACTAATTGTGTCTGACTGTTGTTATGACTGAAGTGTATTAAGGGGGGAAAAAACTTTACACAAATTTTTTTTAACCCATATAAAAGCATAGCTCAAGTGAAAAATAAAAACCACAGTGCTCTTTCAAGCTTTTTGTTTAAAGCTCCGCTATTTGTTTTGCAGACCTCTTTTTACTCCTAATTCACTAACAGAAATTTGTTATCTTAGTCTGCCATGTTACAGATATAGTGAAGCTGCAGCCCGGTCACTGTTTCTGCAAGCCTGTTAGCTCACATTGCTCCTGCCACTCCTGTTCACTACCCTCTCCACTGTAAGCACACACCTCCTGGTCTGCCCTCCCCCTCACACATCAGATAGAGAGAGAGGGACTGTCTGCTTTAATCAGTGCTGATGCTGCTGTGATCACAGGACTTTATTAGCTAGCAAGTTCTCTTTACAGACACACAGACAGCTTGCAGTTCCCTGTTTGGGTAAGATATAGAAGTTCTTTTAGTTAAAGCTATCTATCTTATCTATCTGCTCCCTATCTGGTCATGCAGGGAGGAAGTAAAGGGCTGCAGTTATTCAAGTCTCCTCCTACTCTGCTAAATGCTAACAAAAAGCATATAGTGCTATTTTATTTAGGTTTTAAGTGTATGTCTGGGGCTCATTAACCCCCTGAACTGACCATTCTGCTTATTTACGTTGTTGCAGCATATTCCTCCTGCTTCAGCGACGTAAGTAGATGTGATCCTCTTTAATGGCAGATTGCACTGTATAACGCTCTGCTATTAAAGAGATCGAGCTGACACTGTGTCCACTCAATCCTCCTGAAGTGACAGGGAGCGTATATATGAAGCTCCCTTTCACAAAATACGCTAAACACTGCGCTAATAGGGAGCGCTGTGTTCTGCAATGGGACCTGAATAAAGGAAATGTCTTCCTGCATTCGGACCGTTGCCATGGAGACCCGTGATGGCTGGATGACGTCACGGGCTTTCAACATTCTGATGAGGGAAAGGAGCCTGCAGGGAGGACATGTTCTGTGTCCTCTCATCATTCCTCATTATGCAAATCACTGCTAATAGTGATTTAATAGCCAGCAGGAAGGCTGAGACAACACACATTTTTTTTATCTTACGAGCCAATTATCGGGCAAACGAGAACTCCCAGAACGCTCGTTCCCGATAATTGCCCCGTGTAAGCAGGGCAACAATCAGCTCGTTCATCATCTGATTGTTTCCCTTATGCAGCCTAAGATATTATTGTCGACAGCACATTTCTCTGTGTAAACAGGGAGACGTGCTGCCAACATGATAGAAATGTATGGGGATGAGTGATCGTAGTAATGAGCGCTTGTCCCCATACATACCTCCTTGTCTCGTTGATCGGTGCTCGTTTACATGGCCGTTGTCGGGCTGTGTAAGAGGATCCTTAGTTTCTTCTTAACAAGACAAAAAAAGGAAAAAAATGTAATAATTGTAAAAGCAAAAAAATCAAGACAAAAAAAACCTGTGAAATAAAAAAAAATTCTAACCTCCCCCAACCCGCCTGCACTGTCAGGGACTATTTTATGTGGCATGGACACATTTTACATGGATGCATATATTAGGCCTAGTTCACAAGGAGTATTTTGCAGGCAGAAAAAAAATCTGCCTCAAAATTCCATCAGGAATTTCTTCTCTGCTGAGTCTTGAAGCTGCAGTGATTTGCCAGGACCTTTGATCACGTGATGTTCTTTCTACAGGTTCTGAAATCACTGTAACATACAGACATTGGGGGGAGGCTCCTGCATACATCTGTATATGTGGGGATTGCTTTATATCACAGTTCAGTGGCCACACACACAGATGTGTGCAGGGAGAGTGGCCCCTGAGCAGTGGAGCGGCCGGCCCACCGGGAAAATTCCCGGTTAAAGTACATGGCCAATCCGCCCCTGGCTGCCGCGCGCAGGGACTCTTGTCAATCTTAGAAGTCCTGCTGTTGTGGCGCTGCATGTAAAAACCTGATTTAAGTTTTTACATTCAGAGGGCCTCATAAAATGAGGATTCGGGCCGCGGGCTTTATGAATGACATGTGATCTAAAGTAAATGACATAGAGCAGGGGCATTGCATAGATATGTTAACTCTATAACTGGTTTGTATCATCCTAGAAATAGATTGACCTCTACAGTAACTTGTGAACTTTGATCACTCTTATTACCTATGTAAAAACTGACTTTCAGCTGGGTTGTAGGGGGACACTGAATTCTGCTCCATGCTTCATATGAATAATTTGATGTTAATTTTTTGCGTTTTATAGTTGTCCATTAATACTGACTAACTACTAGTAGTAATTGTTAGAATGTATAGAGGAAAATAATGGTCTTATTTATAGTAGTTAAAGTAGTTGACCGGTAAATGCAAATGCCTGCCTGTGATGTATGTATTGTTCTTTTCACTACAGACATAATATTGTAAGTAGAGACCATATTTAGAGCAGATAGGAAGTTTTAACTGTAAAAGAACAGTCATGAGTTTCATTCAGTATAATTGGAACGTATATGGCACAGCATTTAGGAGCATGATCTTTATGAAGTATCTCGTGGTATTACAACAAGAAGGAGCAGTCTATATTCTTTAGAACTATCTGAGACCACTATGCATGGTTGCTTGGTGCACATGGCATAAACTGGCTCAGAGAAAAAGTGTCCGTGTTGCCCATAGCAACCAATCAAGCAAATGACATTTCATTTTTTAATTGCAGTTTAGAAAATAGAAACTGAACTCTAGGAGCTATGCCACAGACACTTTTTCTATGAGACAGCTTTTATATAAAAGGCGTAAAAAAGAATGATTACCTTGATAAAATATTGCTCTATTTACGGAAATAATTGCAGACTTGGGGAAGCCCATGTACAGATGTAGCCAAGTTTATCTTGACTCTGATAACTGCACTAGAACTTACTATCACACAACAAAAGTCATTGAAACGGTCAAGTTAAACGTTCTTGCCACTGTGTATTAATTGCATTGAGTCCAGATAAAGATGGCTACATCCGTACACATACCTTGTGATTGGTGATTATGTATCACAACAAAAATGTAAAGGAGCAACTCATGGGTTCCCAAAAGATTGTGGCAATTGGACATTTTTTTTTTAACTATGCAGAGGCCAAATATTAGTTTAGGCTCTGCACATGAGGTTTTGGGCTTACAATGGGCATGCACATTTGAAGACTGTCGCCTAACACAAAAGCATATGCTGTTTAATACAGTAGTACGAAAAAAGGTTATACCTGTTCTTGTAATAAAAAAACAAAGAATCAAAAGAATATAGTAGTTTTTAGGAACTGCTGCACTTACATATGTGTTTGTTTTTATCTTCAGTATCACAATATGGTTTTCAAATAAATGAATAAACTTAAATGAAAGCCAACCTCGCCCCTTGCAGACAAGAAAGTAAGAATATTCGGTTCGGTTCACATATGCGTCATTCTGTCGGAGCTTTCCATCGGAACGGATCCCTGACTGACACAAACTGAAACCATAGGTTTCCACTTCCATCAGCATTGATTTCAGTGGTGACAGATCCGGTGCCAATGGTTTCAGTTCGTCTCCATTGTGCAAGGGTTTCGCCGTTTTGACGGGATGAATACCGTCAAAACGACGGAACCCTTGCACAACGGAGACAGACCGAAACCATTGACACTGGATCTGTCACCACTGAAATCAATGGTGACGGAAGCGGAAACCTATGGTTTCAGTTTGTGTCAGTCAGGGCTCCGTTCCGATGGAAAGCTCAGACAGAATGTCAGAACGGAGCCGTGACGCAGATGTGAACATAGCCTAACATTTGTTTTTGACATTTTTATTTTGTATTTTTTTTAAGGTGCAAATAAGGCCAAAGTGCTGTGAAAAAGTCATATTTTTTTCTCCGTTATATATGCAGAGAAAATGAATGCACACAAAAATGACTGTTGTATACAATATCTAGATCACATCTCAGAATATGGGTATAGTTTACTTATTGGCAGCTACTACTCAGGCTTAGATAGATTTGCTTTGCAGCCTTGTTTTCTAAGATTTCATGATATCCAATATTTATGACACACACAGAAACTAGAAAAAAAACTGTTAACCTGAACAATGTTTAGGTCCTCTAAGTTTGGAATATTTTTACTCCTGTAGCATGGAATTTGAAGATCCTCCATCTGAGGCTTTATATATTTCCAGATACCTCGTCACATGTTTGTTTTGCTTTTCTTTTTGACCCTTCTTTCCATCTTGCCATCCTCACGCTTCTCTTTTTCCTTGTCGCTTGTTGTGGGCCACTTTCCTCTAGAATGCCTGGAAGACCACGAGGTCGCCCAGCTGCTGCGTCGCTTTTCCTCTGACTACCCTATGAACATCTGTCTGGATGGGGCCATGGCCCACCACCTGCACCAATGCTACTACCATCTCCGTCTCTTCAAGAACTGGCTGATATCGGGCCAGGACGATTTGGAGTGCCTCTACGGTACTGCACGCTTGCCACTGTGCCTTCAGCTATGGGGCAGAGACCGTTCCACTGTGTGCTTTATGGAATGCAAAGTGCACTGGGAATATGCAGATGCCCTTACCACAAAGCAAGCATATACATGTCTGCCTGGTTATTAACCTGCCTTTATGACTCCAGTATTCTTTTCCAGTGGTTTGCTTCCTGTGCATTTTTGTGTTGCATTGAGTAATCGTACTGCTCAAGTTCCGAGAATGCACTTGAGAGCTTTGCTTGGTTGCTGTGTTTTTAATCAAAGTAATAGCATTTATTTACATTTAACAACATAGATGTGAAATACAAGTGTCCACTAAAATTCAAAGAATCCTATGTATAAAAGTAATGCAGACACTGAGTGGAACTGCGGCCCAAAAGCAACCAAATGTTTAAGCTTTAGTTTTTAGCGTTAAATTAAGGGTCTTATTGGTTGCTGTGGGCAGTTGTTCTACGTCTTAACTGCTCTCATTTTTATACATGAGACCGTATGTAGGTGGGATGGTGATGGCGATTTAAAGAGCTAAGGAGTCAAATTTAATGGCCACCGTCATTGTCACACATTCAAATCTTATAGTTGGTGGTGTCAGACAAGTATGAAGCAAACTTAAAGTCAACACCAAATTAAGTGTTGAATTGTTACTACTGGAGTATTACCTTTGTTTAATAATTTCCACTTTTTGTATATTCATTACTAATGTATTTAAGTCTCCTACTAGCTTCGCATAACGCAATATATTTTCTCAAACTAGAACATAAATTCTGAAATTGTTCATTCTGTTATCTCTCATGGTCCTTTATAACATTATCCCATATCTTAAAAAAAACCTCATAACTGTCTTACTTGTAATATCAAACGTATAATGGCATTCAGGGGTGTGACAAGTAACTATGGGACCTCACAGCAAAACTTGGAATGAGTTCCACTCCAACAGGACATACAAGGCTTTTGATTCATTGTTATCACTTACTGACTGCATCTTACCAGTGACTGGGGTTGGGCCCCCTTAATTGCTGGGCACAATAGCAGCTGCTATGCCTGCTACCCTGGTAGTTACCATGTTGGCATTACAAGCATTGTTTCCCCTTAACCGTTGTAGCCAGTGAGCGGGGCAGGCCTTGGAACGATGTGTTTACATTGTGTTTTAACACTACGTTTGCCATATGCAACAGGAAAGTTACCGGGGCTTATGCTGATTGTATGTGGCCCCATTCACCCGATGTATACCAAAAGGGCACTCTATTGTTATACATCGGACCGGTACAGCTCAGTATATACTGTTTTTTCACTATGTAGGGAATACCGTAGTAGCCTGCCCTATTACACACTGATGCATCCAGTAAAAACGTATACCAAGCGGTATACATTTTTTCACAAAGGGACTCTATGGACAGCATATGCCACTCTATGTCTATACTTTGGAGCCTTCCATTGGCGTTATACTTCAGAAAAAACTCCCGGCATATACCTCCAAGGGATGGCTCTGACATAATGTGAAACAAATCCGAAATTCTAATAAATATCATTAAATAAAACGTGCAGCACCAATATTTAGCTGGTCTGGGGCAGTTAAGGGGTTCATGTCAGAATCCCCAGTGGTCTAGGGCATTGAAGGGGTTAATGTCAAAATCCCTGGTGTCTAGGGCGTTGAAGGGGTTAATGTCAGAATCCATGAAGGTCTAGGGCAGTGGATTTATTAATTTCAGGATCACTTTTTGTCTAGTGCAGTAAAGGGGGTAATATTTGATTCCTGGGGTCCAGTGGTTACTCACCTCTCTAGACTCCAGCGTTGTCTTAAGCTTTAGCAGGAAGTTGAACACTGGTCAGCTTTCGGTTCTCTCCCTGCATTGATCATGTAGATGAGTGTAGGGAGGGGAAAGAGAGGACGGAGCAGCTGTAGCTGTACAGCTGCTCCATCCTCTTTGTGATCTGGCAGAGCGTTTTGGTAGCACTCTGCCTGATCATTAAGAGGTGAGCTCAGGGAGTCTGCTTGGGAGAAGACCACCTCTGAGCAGGGGGAGCTTGTGAGCTGTGCGGCTGTGCAGCTTAAAGGGAATAGTGATTACAGCAAGAAGTTGCTGGTATTTTATTTATAGTTTTCGGAATATACATGTTATATTAGAAGATCTACAGAGCTATATATAGCAATATTATCTACATGCTGTAAAGTTTTTAACAAAAATATGAACTAGCTTAACATCTTGAGAGACATGAACATTTACAGTTATTAAATGGGTTAATTCATCCTAAAAATAAATGATGTAGGATCAGTATCTAATACGGTCTGTGTGATCAGTGGCTCTCAAGTCTACATGTTCATCATGTCTCAGGTAATCGGAGAATAACAGTGATGTACTGATCGAAGACTTGTCTGAACTGAACAGTGGCATGATGGCCAATAGCCCCTTATAAAAGGTTATAGCTGTTCGCATATCCTCAGCAACCCGTCTGTCTCAAAAGTTTGATTTCACAGCTATACTAGCACTGTGCTCTCTGCAGGGAGAAGAGTAATTTACAAAGAGTGATACCATGCCATTGCCCATCTCCGTCCGTGCAGATTGAGGTTATACTTGCTGGTAGTGGCTAGGTACAAAGCAGCACCACTACCTCTGGAAACCGAGTGCAAAAAAATATCACGTTATTTTTATATTTATTTATTTTTAAAGAAGCAGTTGTGGGGAATGTTTCTAATTCACATAGTGCAGCTTTGCATGAATATTATTTAGTCAAAACAATGAAGGGATGGAGAAATAACTTTTATTTTTCTAATTTTTGGATCCAGTTTTGGCTAAAGAAAAAATTGAAAACATATTAGATGAGACATTAGGCTTTGTTCATCTTTGCGTTGAACGCTCCGCAGTACGCAACAATTTTTTGTTTGGTAATTTGATGGACAGCATGAAGGAAACTCGACGGAACCCATTATAGTCTATGGGTTCCGTCGGGCGCCGTTGGTGTCCCTCATGCTACAGATCCGGCACTTCCATACTTTTCGTTATTTTGTTCCAATGGCGGCACAGAATAAAGGAAAATCTAGCGCAGATGTGAACACAGCCTCAGGTTTTTAGGAACCATTGAGTGTTGAACTGTCAGCAATTAAACTCTGGCTGAATGTGCTGTTACTGAATGGCTCCAGCCTTTTATTGATCTTCATTACAATACACAGGTCATAACCCGCAAATTCCATGTTCTGCGAAGAAGGGATATTCTGTTTGCAGTATCTGCTTGCATTCTTGTGTTATTAAATACTGAATCATACAAGTGCCTACAACATTGTGTTGCATGCATATATGGTTTCTATTAGTCTGAAGGAGAAACCCAAAACATTGAGTATTAGCAACTTGTATGAATCTTTGTGCATGCAATAAAATATGAACAAGTCTCCTCTGTGTTGTTTACAAAATTGTGTGGTGATTGGTCATAAGCAGCATTCGTCAGCCATAGGTATAATACCGTATGTAAAATGTAATGATTAGAAGTAGAATTGTCTAAGAAACTTTGATGTTTTATTGTTATTTTTCCGTAATATTGTAATGTCAGAAGGGAATAAGTAGAAATCGACCGTGCTCGTAATTACGACTCGTAATTACGAGCACGGGCGGGCACGGCTGGCCGCCGGCAGCCGGCCGCTTTTGCGAGCCGTGCTGTCATTATAAAGTATAGCAGCACGGCCCGTAAAATAGAAAAATAGAACATGTTCTATTTTTTTAACGGCACGGGCACCTTCCCGTGAGAAAACGGGCAGGTGCCCGTGGGTAACAGAAGTCTATGAGCCCGTTATTGCGGGTCGTAATTACGACCCGCAATAACGGGTGTTTTTACGGTCGTGTGCAACTCTGGGCTAAAAATTCAGGGGAATATGTCTTAACTTTTTTTACAAACTCATCTTAAGACCAGATTCACACAAACGTGGGGAAACTCGGACATGAAAAACTTGACGTTTTTGACGTTCGAGGTGCCCTCGTTCAGGTTCCGTTCTCTTGATCCCCATAGACTTGAGCCTATGGAGGGACCCATGAAAACGGAACAAAATAGGACATGTTCTATTTTTCAACGGATCCTTCCCACGGTCTGTTGAAACAACGGCCATGTGAACGTCCCCATTGAAATACATGCGTCCGTGTAACGACCATTGTTTTAACGGCCGTCACACGGATGTATTCAACGTTCATCTGAATAAGGCCTAAAGTTAAATTACATCTTACTGTTTATATTTTTGCAAACTTTTGTAACCCTATTATACTGGGGGGGGGGGGGGGTAGTGGTAATACACCTGAGATAGCTGTTGGCCCAATGCTATGAGGGTCTTCCTTTTATACACATTCGAACATTTATAGCTTTTAGTGTTCTTGGAAGTTGTTGGTTTACCTATTATTGTATTTAAGGACGATGCTTGCTGGCTGTAAAATTACCTTTGGGACACTTTAAACTGCAGACGCATTTCATGCTCATCCTAGAGGTAGTTGTCAATTCATGACACTTAATGGTGTTTGAGGTGTCCAAAATGCAGCTCAAGATATCATAGTGGGGTCACTGTGTATTCGAGAATCCTGGCTGGTTAGTTGCTAGAATTATTTTATTAATTCTTTTGCAACTTTTAGTTTTATTGGAAAATGACCAATCACTGAATATTTTCATGTATTTTCTAACAACTCTGTTTAGCAAGATTCTCACGGACTGTAGGTTTCTCTTTGGGGCAACACACAATGAAAATACTTGAAATAGTTATTAATTAAACTACTTTATACATTTCCCAAAGGTGTTCACATAATAGTACCTTGTGGTGTTCACATTGTTCAGAACAAGTGAAAAATTGTGTGTTACTGGATATATATAGTAATGCACTCCATAAACGCTTATTAATGTAGCAGAACAGAAAATCTGGCCTTGTTGCCCATAGCAAACACAGTGTTGCTTTAATTATACAAACAGTTTAAGAAATGATTGCTGATATCTGGTTATTTGTTACGGGCAACAAAGTATTCTTTTCCTTTGGTGCTCAGGTCTAAAAAGGACATTGGTCGCCAAATTAGAAATTAATTATTAGCAAAATTTTATTACATGTAAAATATAGAAAGTGTTTACACTAGGTGATGGACAGACTGGCGGCAGGGTTTACACTAGACTGTGGGCAGCCTTTACACTAGACTGGACTGACTGGCAGCATCCTTTACACTAGACTGTGGAATGACTGACGGCAGCATTTACACTAGACTCTAGAATAACTGACGGCAGCATTTACACTAGATTAGTGTAAATAGTACCGTCGGTCATTCCACAGACTGTGAAATGACTGACCTGGGGCACTTACAATATACTGTGGAATCATTGGCGGTAGCATTTATACTAGGCTGTGGACTGACCGACGGTAGCGTTTACACTGGACTGTGGAATAATTGAAAGCAGCATTTACACTAGACTGTGGACTGACCGACGGTACCATTTACACTGGACTATGGAATGGCTGACTGCAGCTTTTACACTAGATTGTGGAATGACTGGCGGTAGCATCTACACTGGACTGTGGAATGACTGATGGCAGCATTTACACTAGCTAGTGGACTGACCGATGGTTGCATTTACACTGGACTGTGGTAAGGCCCGAAGCAGCGTTTACACTAGATTGTGAACTGACTGATGGCAGCTTTTACAATAGACTGTGGATTGACTCTCGGTAGACTAACTGACGGCATTGTTTACACTAGACCGTGGACTGATTGAGGGCAGTGTTTACATTAAAATGTGGACTGAACAGTGACTGCAGCATTTACACTAGACTGTGGACTAAACGACAGTAGCGTTTGCACTAGACTGTGGACTGACCAGCGGCATTGTTTACAATGGAGTTTGGACTGACCAGCGACAGCATTCACATTAGACATTAGACTGTGGACTGATTGACTGACCGTAGTGTTGCTCTATGTTCTGGTTACCATCAGCCAACACTAAAGGGGGGGGGGGCGTAGGAACTTACGCCATACTGTTATACAGTTATATATTGACTGAATAATAACAAAGTGTACAGCAAGCTCCTCCTAGAGGTGGTCAGGCCGCCAGAATGTTATGTTTTAAATCTTTGTCTATGCAGAAGTGCTCTAGGCTTAACAAAAATATGACTTCCGCACCTTTGGCTCCAAAGTCTAAACGTTTAGGAGCCAAATTATATTTTTTGGTCGTATTAGAGACCCTTTTAGTTGCCATATGGATACTTGCTTTTCCGTCAGACAGTTTTGATAAATGTCGCCCAATTGTGTGTGTATGTGTACGCTAGGGGTATTCAAATTTAGACTATACATTCCACCAGGGAGTAGTAATGAGGTTCATTGTGAGTTCTATGGAATATATAATGACCCTGTTTTAAATGACTACTCAACAGAAAATCATTACTGCACATTCAAATTTGTAGAGAATTTGTTCGTTTAAAGGGAATCCTTAAAAAGTCATTTGTGTATGCTGGATGGTTTCATAATTACAGTTTTACTTGTTTTGACACTTAAGAGGACACTAAAAAAGGACCTGTCAACGCCCCTATCTGTTTAAGTAAATAATTGTTTTCCCCATGAAATAACAATTTTCGAGCATCTACGGAACGCCCTTCGTGTTTTATTCTTCATAGAAATTTATGAATAAATTGATAGCTGGGTGGTACCAGTTGGTGGTATGTCCCTTCACAGTGGAACACTGTCAGAGTGAGACTGTGTAGGGATACACCCTTTTGACAAGGGGAATAGAGGATTGTGGAACATACACAAATCCCTGTAGAATAAAAACCTTAAACCTACTTGCCTTTCCAATTCCATTACTGCACTGTGGAATTAGACATCAGTGAGGAAGAGGCATACAACGTTAAATCAAAGAAAATGAGGAACTTAGAGAATATCTCTTCATGATAGCCACCATTTTGGTATATATGAGAAAAGTAGTGATGAGTAGGAGAGGTTGAAGCGTTAATCTTCAGATTCACATACATAAATGATCAGTGGAGGGAAAGTAAAATAGACATGACAAAGTATTAAGACAGATGGAGGAAATCCAGTTGGATGGGGGTTTACCAAATAAATTTACAAACTCCATTAAGATGCCTACCCTACTCCATTAAGATGCCTACCCTACTCCATTAAGATGCCCAAAGTACTGTAGAATATTTATATTGGTTAAAAAAAAAGATTAGGGTAGTGAAGATAGAATACTGAAAATCACATGGCAGTGGGTGCTGCTGTTAAACGATGGATATTCTATTAGTTCAATATAGCTGGTTGAATGTGTGCATGGTTTGGGCAATGCAAGGAACATCATAGTGTATGCATTCGTAGAAGGCAGAGGTTTTTATTTCTATGGAGTCTTTTGATTTGATGGTCTACTATATAAATATGCAGACATATTAACATTTGTAGTCCTTCTGTTTTTTTCTTACAGGGTTTGAAGGATGTTCAATGGTTCCTACCATCTACCCACTGGAAACTCTACACAACTCATTGTCTCTCAGACAAGTCAGCAAGTTCTTAACAGATGTTTGTAAAACGTTTGCCGAGACTCATTCAAGAGGATCAGCAGGTATAGTAAAATTACTTAACTGTTATCATTGGATTTTTTCTGTTTTTTTAGGAGAGAGGTTGCTCATAACATTATACAGTGCCGAGTCGAGTTTGTTGTTGGCATTATGATATGACAATGTCTTATACATACACTCAATGGCAGCTTTAGAGACACCCATCTAGTAGCGCAATGGACCTCTTTTGGTCTTCTGAACTGCAGCAATTCGTTAAGGCATAAATTCCACTAGATGTTGACATCGTTCTGCAGGAATATTAACCCATGTGGACAGGATAGCTTCTCGCAGTTGATGCTAAAGTGTCCTTCTGCCATAGCATAAACAGTTGCCATGAAGGGATAAACTTGGTTGGCCACAATGCTTATGTAAGTCCTATTCTTCAATCATCCATCAGATGGGTATCCGAGAGCCCACGGTGTGCCAAGAAAACTTTCACCACACCATTACTCCACCTCCACCAGCCTGAACTGTTGACACCTTATAGGAAGGGTTCATCGATTCATGCAGTTTGCACCAAATTCTGACCCTCCTATCAGCATGGTGCCACATTGTTTAATCTCACCAGGCGATGATTTTCCACTGCTCAATGGTCCAAATTTTGCGCTATTTTGCCCACTGGAGTTTTTTCTTTCTGTTTCCCTTAGACAGTAATGGCACTCTTCTGCTGTTATAGCCCATCCGTACTAAGGAACGACAAGTTGTGCTTTCTGACATGTTAGTTGGAGCACCAGCGTTGTATTCGGCTGCAATTTGATTGACTGTGTACTGCCTGTTCATCAGAACAATTTTTGACGTCCTCCTCTGACCCCTTTTGTTGACAAGTTGATTATGTCTACAGGGTCCCCTTTTGGTGGATGTTTTTCCTCGATAACACCATTCTAGGTATACTCTCAACACTGTTGCATGAGAAAATCCCGCAAGGTTGGCAGTTTTTTAAATACTTGCCCTGGCCAGTCTAGTACCGATAACCACACCTCGTTTGCGCTCAGATCGCTTGATTTTCCCATTCTAATATGGATTCACACTAAAACGAATCCACGGAGAACTTGCTCACATGATTTTATGCGGCACTTTGGGATCAGATGTCTAGTTTCTAGCTCCAATCTTGAAAGGGCAGGTGTCTCTAATAAAGTGGCCATTCAGTGAATATGGTTTTCTTACAGAAAAAAAAAAAAAAAGTTATGCTAACTCATTTATGATTGCAAATAAAAGAACAGTCAAATGACAAAACCAGCCTTGCTACATCTTTGCCTGAAAGAGAAATTCCAGTTTAGATATAATAAATTGTATTTAAGCCACTACTCCCATAGGTGATGCTTACCTGCTATTTACTTAGTAGTGTATTAGCTGCTTCTTAGCTGTGCTCTATTAGGGCACAGCTATAATCAGTGACTGCAGCTTAGTTGTATGGTAGTCCATAGTCAAAGCTACTAAAGAAGTCTGAGGTAGTCAGAAACACACCTCATATTTAATCAGGGGCTCCGACTGCTTTTTATTTATCATTCCCTCATGCTAAACACTGCAGCTCTGTGTTCTTAGATTGGCTGCTGTGTATAAGCACAAGCTCTCCATGATTTCTGTGTTGAGATGATTTCCCTTACAGCAAAGATGGAGTGGTTCTAAACCACAAGAAACTGAACCACCATTGAAATAAGATTATCTGGTAACTCCCACATATATGCTGAGCCAAATGAACCTCAGAAAGGGGGAGCCTGGATTTCCACTCTAAAGAAATAAATGTGGTCAGTCTGCTGCATGAAATAGGCAATTCCTCCCTACCTGAATGTTTCTGATTCTCCTAAAATGTTGATTGTATTCATTAGTTTTGCAGTGTTGATTTTGCTGTCCCATTGCAGTGCAAACAAAGATTTTCCTTTATATAAAACCAAATCAAATGTCTCCCAGGTCATAGTTATTAGTGAGACAGATATATTATCTAAAAATAGATATACATTAGCAGCAAAGTGTCCCCGGTGTGGCCAAATGGAGAAAAGAGGAAAAGTCCTGAATTCCTCAACCTCAATGAAAATGTCAAATATCCTCTCTTCCATGATTTATATGACCTTTCACAATCAGATCTACTTAAAGTGGTATCTCTATCGCAGCGGAGTAATCTCTACCATTTGTTCAATTATATCAGCGGGATGTGACTCCATGATGAACCGCCATACACCAGGAGATGTGTATTTGCCTAACAGGATTCTCTCATCTTCATCCCTTCCTTTACGACAACGCTCGGAGCGGCCTCCTTGGTGTAAGCAGTTTTTCTGTATATGTTACTATATAAAGACTGCATGGATATGTGTGGTGTATAAAAATCTGTATGTAGTACTGCTATGAAACACTGTAGGTAGGTGAAATTTATTGTTATCCATCTTTGCAGTGGCATATATGGATATGCTCTTCTTATCCTGCGGATATCAATGTTTGTATGTTCCTTATTGATTAAAGTTTTAAATGTGACATATTGTAGTTATTAACAAACACAATAACTCAATTTAATTAATGTCTTAATGACCATCTACATTTTTTCACACTAAATAACTTGTTAAATTAATTCCTCAGGTTATTATGGTTGTGTGGATACCTAATATATGTAGTTTTGTTTTGGTTTTTATGTGTAGTATTTACAGAAAAACTATTTTATTCTAAATGATCACTTTTTTATTAATGTTTTTATTAAAAAAATTATTATGAAAGGATTGCTATATTATTTCTACTTACAATATATTAGCATACTCCTGTATGCGAATACATTATCTTCTGTGTCACTTTGACGCAGGCTTCTATTAGGGCAACAATAGTGTGCCCTTACAGCAGGCTTACTGAACCGCATCCCTGGGGTCCTTTCTAGTTTCCCAGGGCTTACTGCAGGGGGTTTCCCCAGGCTAAGATCACGTCACATGGAAAGCTGGTGATGCAATCAAAGGGAATCCCCTTTGATCCCTACGGTCTTTGACAGTGGCATGATCAAAGTGTGAAATGGCCGGTCGTACTCAAGAGGCCTCTCTAAGAACAGAAGCTGTTAGTTATAGCTTGTTCTTAGAGAATGAACGCTCATTAGCCTCTTCTATAGCGACACCAAAAGACGTCTCTGTAGACTCGGGACCTGCACTGACTGCCGGCAAAAGACAGCGGGCAATCATTAAAGGGTTAAAAGGGCCCGTTGTCTGTATATGACTGAATACTATACTTTGTACTATTCGTATAATACTGTTAAGTACGTTTTAGATTTTCCATCATGAATCACTACTTTTAGTTATGGAATGATTTCAGTAAATGGTAACAAGCTCCTTTTTGCCATTAACAGATAGCAGCGGTCCATCCAGCACCGTGTCAAGTGCAGGGCCTTCATCTCCAACCACTATAGATCTTTCAGCACGCTTCAACTTTAATGAAAAGACACAGACTGAAGAGCAAGTAAGAAAGCTGAATCTTGACATGTTTCAACCCCAGCAAACACAAAGTGAAGACATAGCCAGTAGTCAAGACGTATGTCATAACACACCTCCAACCGAAGAACCTCTAAATAACAACCCATTCTATCTGTCACCGCTGCCTTCTTGTGACATAACGGCACCATCACAGCCATGCGTGGAAGACGAGACTGGTTTTGTTCCAGAGCCACCAAGCAAGGATTTAGTTCCAATTGAGGAGCCTACAAAGGAGACAACATCTACAACATGGAACATGGACTCCGATGATCGAATACTTCAGCAGTCCGCACTAAATGAGCAACTATTGAAAGAGCTTTCCATCCATGGGCAAGAAACCTCACTTTAATTCACAAAATAATGGCAGTTATCAGACCCAATGTGGATCAAACAGTAGAGATAATTTCCAATCTTATGTTCTACGTAAAACAAGAAGTGACTTAAGACTTTAAACATGTTATTGTTTTTCATTGGATCAATAAAATGAACAGGTGTCTAGGACGCTCAAAAAAGACTTAAAAATGTGCTTGAATTAAAGTGTCGGTATGACTCCTGGATCAGGATCAGCTGACTAGAGTGAAATAATTGATCTATTTATAAGCTGCTGAAAAATGATTTATTATGGGGAGTAAGATTCTGCTGGCTTTTACATGAGAGATACTGGGAAATAATGATCTTTCTACCACTGATTTACCATCCTTTGGTCAGATGTTCTTATTTATGGACTGGTAGCAACATGTAGACTCGGAAGTCACCAGTTTAGTTGCACTCTAATCCTATTTGCTTTCAGTAAACCGTTTGGACTTTTTGCTTTTACGACAGCAGATTAACTGACTTTGTGTAAATCAGACGATTGTGAAAGAATACTTTGCCATACTGAAGAGCCACTGATCTAGTCCTTCAGCACCACCTATAACATGCTCATACTTACCAAGCTGATGATCGAGAAGATTGTTTTGCGACGAAAACGACCTAAATACTTTTGCAGTGAATGAACATAATCCATTTATTTATTGACATTTATTTTTATATTCATCTATTTTAGTATTCTCTTCATATTCGTCCTAGCAATGCTGGTAATGATGCTACGTCCATATCTTACCACCGTTCGGGAATAACTGATAGATGTGTAATACATGATTATTTAAGGTGATATTGAATACAGTTTGGAAACTACTGAATATTGAAGCTTCTTTCAACCACTTCACTCTTAAGACTGTGTTAATGGTGTAGTACTATGGTGAGTGCAATACAACTCCGATTATCTACTTTGAGAACAGGCAGTAGAATGATAAGACACCTTCTAGCCGGAGTTAATTTCTTAGAGTATTTGGTGTCAATACATTGAAGGATTCATCACTATTGTTCTGTAAATGTGTCTGCACTGAGCTATTACGTCATACACAATTTGTACTTGACGCTCTTGTGGTATGACTTATTCTGCCAGTGAGATCTTAACTAAGAATTACTTTTGAATGTGCGTGTTAGGATCTACATTCAATGGCGGAATTTCATTTATTCTGCCTACTTTGGTGGACTGTGTGTAGAATATACTGCCAGGTGTTCCTCTTTTGGACACTTAAGAGATTTATACTAAAGTAGCTAGAGCAGTTATGGCTTTATATTTTGTATATTGATTGGACTTTACAGGGTGCATTTTAGTCCTGTTGAATACTTGAAATCACTACTGAGCAAGAATGTTATCTTGCATATAATTCACAGTCCACTTATCGAACAAATGTTTCAGTGCCAAAACAAAATAACAATAATAATCATTTTCTATTTTTTAAAGTATTGCTATGAAAAAGTAATCCTATAAACTTAAGGAAAACCTGCAGTGGAATGTAATCGGGGACTATAATAAGTGAATACAAGCCTACACTAGACGATGGCCACACTAACTAGAATGCACCCTGTGCTCTTATACTTGACCGCAGATTATGGCTACCGGTTTTGCTATACTGAAATCTGGTTTTATAAACATACAGGTAGATTTTTCTAACACGTTTTAAAGCATTCTTTAATTTTCTAGTTACATCGTGAGATAGATAAATAAAAAAAAAACTGGTAATTTATTGTAAATAAGAGAAATAAGAAAAAAAAACATAAAAGTAAACAAACAACAAAAGCAAATAATAATACAAACTTTTAATAAAACCGGAAGCTATAATTGTAGTCAGAAAAGGGTTTGTTGTATCAGAAGTAAAGAGATAAATGCTATTTTTAAAGTAATCTATTAAAGTTTAAATGAATAAATCTATTATATATAAAAGTTTATGTGGAAACGGTTGTCTAATGTATTTCTCAATACTGTATGGACCACGTTACCGCTGTGCTGAAAAAAGGAAGTTTGTGTCGGTTTTAATCCTCTCTGTTTTTGTGACCAGTAGGTGTTATGTATACATATTCTGGATGCTCTGGCTATATACACCATTGTAGATTTATTTTGTGGGTGGGTATGTTGTAAATTGTCACTTTATGTTGTGGTTATCTTTATAATTGTTGTCTCACTGCTGTTTGTATAAGTTATATAGTACATGAGTTTTCTGTTCTGATTTCATTCCTGCTATGGCCATTTACACAGTAGGCTTCTTTATTTGAAAAGGGTATAAAATATAAGGAAACAAGGGAAAACTTATTGCAACCTCTTTATGTCCCCATTACCAAGGTAACATCAGTCTTATTTGTTATTGTGCACAAAAAAAATGCATTTGATGATACTGTATGAGGGAACCTCCTAAAAAATCTTATCGGATTTGGAAAACTCCATCCATAGCTTATATATATAGGACTGTCCTAGCATTGTAGGTTGACAAAGTTCCTAACCATTATTTAGATTTCGGTTTTTGTAAGTGCTCTAGTGATAATGATGACGCCCTACAATATATAAAAGGTAAGGTAATTGTGTCATATATTGCCCTACTATGACTTTCTGAAAATCCGCCTTTGGTAAAGGTTTTGACAAGAAAAATTCTCAGCATTTATGGAAGATTTTGTTTTCCGCATTGCTACTTTTTCAAAATCTCGGCACAATGTACTCCTGAAAATAAAAAAGCAGCAATTATTTCAGCCTAGTCCTTCCATAGAAGGTGGAATGTAAATGACAACGGGCTTATTGTTTATGGTTAAGAAACAGATCAAGTGTGAGCTACCACGAGGTGCCCACATTAGTGACTTTTATCTAATTCTATTGCCATTCTTGTACATAATTAATTTTGGGGTATTAATCTTTAAGTAAAGATGCATAAGCTTGCATGCCTGACCTGTAAGGCCTCCCACACACGAGCGTGTTTGGTCGTGATATACGGTCCGTACGTTGGCCGTATTTCCCGGACCGAACACACTTGGCAGAGAGTCGGGCTCCTAGCATCATAGTTATCTATGACGCTAGGTGTCACTGCCTCGCTGCGGGAAAACCGTCCCGTACTGAAAGCATGATTACAGTCCCGCAGCGAGGCAGTGACACCTAGCGTCATAGATAACTATGATGCTAGGAGCCCGACTCTCTGCCAAGTGTGTTCGGTCCGGGAAATACGGCCAACGTACGGAGCATATATCACGGACCAAACACGCTCCTGTGTGGGAGACCTAAAACCGTAGGGGCAGTCATTTTATAAACTGGTCACAGTATTCAGTTTGTCTCCTAACCATGACTTTTTAAAAACATGTAGGACTGAGGAAAACTTGATTGTTCATTCTATAAAATGACTGCTTCTGCGGAAAAATCCAATAGACACATCATAGGAATTATAATGCAATGTTTCACAATGCGGCTCTCACACTGGACAACAGGGCAAATAAATCAGATCCGAACTGGATTTAGGCTGATCATGAACAAATGTTTTACAATGTCAAGGGATTCCTATTTCTTAAGAGTTTGCCCAGACTTATGTAAATAAAGCTAAATTGTGTATCACAGTTATTCAACTTACTAATATACTTTCAGTATCTCTGCTTGCTATCAGGGAATGAAACATTGACCGGTTACATTCAAAGGCTGAATACCTCTCCTGACCAGTTCTGCGCACAAAGTTGCTAAGGTTATTGCAATGTTTCCAGGTAAATTAGGGCTATGAGCTAACCTAGGCTGACACATTGTAACAAAGTGATCAGCTGTGTGATCAGGACTAGGTCAATACTCTATTTTCTGTTTTTTACAAGTAAACATTGTATGCTTCCACTTACTGACAGCAAGCAGAGATAATAACAATCAGGCATTTAAATAAAATATGTTCGTTTTGGCAATAGAACTCATTTTAAGGGGTTGTACAGGGTTAGAAAAACTTGGCTGCTTTCTTACAGAAACACCTGTCCATGGGTTGTGTCCTGTATTGCAGCTCCGCTTCATTGAAGTGAATGTTTCACACAACTTGTGGACAGGTTTGTCACTGTATTTGGGAGGAAGCAGACTTTTTTTGTTTTGTTTTGTTTTTTCATCCTGTTAAACCCTGGGGTGTTTTTTGGAGCAAACTTTACAATGACATTCATGACATCATGGTACATCCTGCATCTTAGACCTTGACTTCACACTATTACAGATGTTGTCCAGGCTATAGCTAATTTTAATTTAGCCCTATTCTTGAAAAATAAGCAATTTTTTTTCAATATAATATTTGTGAAAAAATCCCCTCCCTCCCTATGGCGCCCACTGAACTGAGCACCGCTGCATCTAAACATTGAACTTTATGGGTAAAGTCCTGTAAATCAACATTTCTTTCTTTTTAAATTAAAGTATTTACCATAAACCGTTTATTAATTAGCAACATACCATAATATAATGTACCTATTGAGACGGCAAAGGTAAATGAAGCACCTTTAGGCTCACTGTTGCCATATCTTTCTATAATTGTATGTTATTCATATGTTGAATTGTATACTAGGTCTGAGGCAGACTATGTAGAGATTGCCTAAGCTACATTAAAGCCATACATTTTAATAAATACCTGTATGAAAGCGTACTGAAGTAAAATATACCTTTAAAAGACTGAGAGGACTGTTTCTACAGTCCTTGAATGGTTAAAACCCCATGTCTGTCATTGTATCTCATTGTTCTGTGTTGCATATGGTACAGTATTATTGCTAAAAAAATAATAATGCACTCACATCCTATGGAACTGTACAAAAATACATAAAATGGCTTCTTGTTGAATTGCAGCACTCCTGTGTTAAAGCAATAAAGTTGTTTTAAAAACTTGTACAATTCTCTTTTAGAGTCATATTTTTTAGGCCTGTCATTGTGAAGTTACAAAATGGACATGACTCTTTGCAACTTCACTAAGCCTCATTTTTAGAGCACTGCTCTAAAGCAATTCCAGTTTATATTTCAGTGAAAATGCTCCATAGGCCTAGTTCACGTCATGCTAAATGGCCTACATGTGACCTATAGGCCGGGAAAAGCTTCCAATATACGTTAAACGTAGGCTGTGACAGATGCCACCATCACTGTAGAAGGTATTGATATCCGTTACCCAAATATGTAATGAACTTGGGTCATAAGAGTTAATTCTGTATCAGTTCAACGAATACCATTATAGTGTATGGGCGAAGGATGCCACTATTAGGCATCCATTTAACGTATCCATCACCCATAGACTATAATGTATCCGTTTAACATACAGATGTAGCCAAGTTTATCTTGACTCTGATAACTTGCTGCAGCGTGATATCACTGTTGATTTCAGCACTCAGGGCAGGACAGTTTTTGGTGGTGAGCGGAGACTGCCGGATTATTACCATAAAAGATGTGAAGTGTTTGCAGACCGTTATTTACGGACAGAGGAAGAATATAGGAGAGGGGATAACGGCAGTGAACTTTTTACAGCAGCGGCCAACGAGGGGTGAGTAGAGTTAAATAGTGAAATGCTAGTGACATGTTCCCTTTTAAATAGCTCCGGTGCCTCCACTCAATCAAGCTATATGATTAATAAGGGCAGTCTCAATTGAAAAAAATATATATAATAAAAAATTTTATGTAGCGCCAACATATTCCACAGCACTTTACAATTCAGAGGGAACAAGTACAGACAAAAACAAAACATTACACAGAGCTTACATTCTATGAGGAAAAAGGGATGACACAAAATATAAAAAGTGCTTGTTATGTACAATGGTCCAGCCATCTTTTATACACATCACAATGCGGGGTGTGGACCCACTGGGCCGTACCGCGTAGCGGGATGGCAGCTGGCCAAACAGGTATAGTACAGAGTCTATAGTCCAGAAAGGGTACCTGTGGCAACGCGGACAGTAGCAAGGCAGGCTCAGCTGGGACCAGGCAGCAGGTAGACGTCAGGCGTGGAGTAACAGAACACGACTACAGCTTGAGCACGGCATTTGACCAGGACAGCACGGGATACAGGATACACTTGGGAACTGGAAGACACTAGGAGACCATTTGCAAGACAAACTTTGGGTAACGAACAACACTCAGGCAAAGAACAAGAGGGCAGAGCCCTTTTTATAGTCCAGTAGCATTCTGGGCTAGATGCAGACTTCCTGCAATTATTCGCGCACTGGCCCTTTAAGATCGTGCACGCGCCCTCTGGAGACTGCCTCGATACCAGGAAGTGAGTGCCGGTGCCTCACGGGGATGATGCTGCAGGGAACTCACATGGCCGCGGCCGTCTAGTGGTAAGTCAGAACGACGGGCCGTGGCCATAGACGTTACAACACAGAGTAATCACATAAATCTGCATGAGCCGGTCACCAGCCAGTGTCTGTGTATGACAGATATAAAGTGCACTAGGGCGCAAGGAGTGTGGGGGATACTGCTGAATAAGGGGGTCAGGTTCTGATAACTAATGTAAAAGGGGGAGAGCAAAGGAAAGTAGTCAGATGAGGGAATGTTATAGTCCTGTCTAAAAAGATGTGTTTTCAGGGCACGCTTAAAACTGGATTTTGGGAACTAATCTGATTGTCTGTGGTAGCACATTCCAGAGGACGGGTGCAGCACGAGAAAAGTCTTGGAGACGGGAGAGGGAGGTTCAGATTATCGATAATGTAAATCTAAAGTCGTTGGCAGAACGTAGAGCGTGAGTAGGGTGGTAGACAGAGATGAGGGAGGAGATGTAAGGAGGTGCAGCACTGTGGAGAGCTTTGTGGGTGAGAGTAATAAGTTTGAATTTAATTCTGAAGGGGTTGGGCAACCAGTGTAGTGATTGGCACAGGGTAGAGGCGTTGGTGTAGCGGTTGGTCATAAAGATGAGCCTGGCTGCTGAATTAAGGATTGATTGGCGATGGGAGAGTTTAGTGAGGGGAAGACCGATTAGTAATGAGTTACAGTAAACAAGATGAGAGTGAATCGGAGCAACAATGAGAGTTTTGGCTGTTTCCTCAGTAAGAAAAAGGCGGATTCTGGAGATATTTTTGAGGTGAAAATGACAGGAGCGTGAAAGTGATTGAATGTGAGGAGTAAAGGAAAGATCTGAGTCAAAAATAACCCAGAGACAGTGGGCGTGCTGCCCAGGAGTTATTGTAATACCACACACTGAGATGGAGACATCAGGTTTAGGGAGGTTAGTAGATGGTGGGAACCCAAGGAGCTCAGTTTTAGATTTTAGAAAGCTATTTAGGTTCAGATAGAGAGAGGACATGATGTTAGAGACATTATTGCAGGTCAGTAGACTGTCATATATATATATATATATATATATATATATATATATATATACATACAAATGTGTTATCTATTACATTACTACAAGTCGATAAGGGAAAGAAAAAAAAAGCAACAGATAATAAAGGATCAACAATATCTGTCATGGATCCTGTAAAAAAGGAAGCCATGACGTCAGTGTGCAGAACCTAAGGATAAAAAGAGAAGGCTGAAAATTATAGGTAAGAAAAAATGTTTGTGCTACTGTATAAAAGTCATCCGCCAGGATTTACACATGCAAAATCATTTCCCTATTACGTGTAGAAATGTTAATGTGTGGATGTTAGTTTTGTGCTTCTGGAAATATCAGTCTTGGTAAAGTTGCGTTAATAAAAGTTGTGTAACATATCAATATACAACATATCGGGCAGAAATCGCTGGCTTTAAAGCACATATTCGGGTCGGTCAGCCAGGACATGTTCTGAAATCTGGGGGCACTGAACACCGGCTCTTGTGGTGAAGGAATTACTTCTCCTTCATGGGTAATTACCTTATTTCTTCACGGATTGTTGATGTAAGAATTTATTTTCCTTCTGTTGTCTAAATCTCCACTTCTGCTAAGGATCTTTGTTCCTGTTGCTAAGTCACCAGTAGCCATGGTAATAGCTATTTCGCCTGCTATATTAATGGCAGAATAAGATCCATCTTTGGAACAGGCTTCTTGTCCTGCCACACGTCTTATTGGCTCTCAGTATTGCTCGGAAGATTCAATTAGTCCCACTAGGGATTTTGGGATGAAAATGCAGATGGAGTTTATGGCTGGGGAAGACGGCAGTGCTGCCATGATCAGCACTAGAGGGAGATGTTACATCAAACACAATTAGTCAATTTCCCATCATTTACAGAAATGTATTAAAACTGATACAGAAAGAGAATTCTGCAACACACTTCATAACTTAAAACTTTTTGGCTCCTCTGAAATCTTCCATGCACTGAAAGCACAAACTGTCTGCCTATATTTAAAATGTTATCCTATATTCAGATAACATTTAATCTCCACTTTGTCATTCCCTCACCTACCCATCTCCCCCTGCATGCCAGCTTTGGCAGTAACTCAGATTTACATTTTATTTCAACTTTATTTTTAATGGGAATGTAGGTTAGATCTGCCCAATCTTTTTTCTATTGTAATGATCAATTTATGTACAAGTGAATATTTAGTATCTAGTGGTCTAGGACTGCATAGAGGAGTCTCCTATAACTCACCATTTCAACCCTTTATGCATCTTTTAATTCCAATGTTTAACCCCTTCCGACTGCAGGCATTTTTATTTTTGTTTTTACCTCCCCACAGTCCAAAAGCCAAAACAGTTTTTTTGTATTTTGAAGTCAACACCGCCTTATGGGGGCTTTTTTTTTTTTTGCAGGACAAGTTGTCATTTTTAATGGTATCATTTAATGAACTGGGAAACTTTAAAAAAAATTGCTTTGTAGGGTGGAATAAAAAAACAACATATTTTGGGGTTTATTTTTGACATGACGTGTTAAATTTATTCTGTGGGTCAGTACAATTCTGTCGATACCACATTTATATAGTGTTTTTTTATCTTACTTTTGAAAATAAAAACAATTTGTTTAAAAAAAATTGTTTTGTTTTTTTGTCGCCATATTCTGAGATCAATAACTTCTTTATTTTTCCGTTGATGGATCTGTGAGGTCTTGTTTTTTGCGGGGTGAACTGTTTTTATTGGTACCATTAAGGGGTACATACAACTTTTTATTCAATTTTATTTGGAGGTAAGTTGACCAAAAAACAGCAATTCTGTTTTTTATTTTATTTTTGTTTTTCTTTGTTCACTGTAAAGTAGGTTAAATGCTGTTCTATTGTAATAGTTCAGACTTTTATAGACGTGGCATTTACTTACATTTAGCAAAGCCGGAGGAGGTCAAGGCAGGTGTTAGACGATCGTCACTTTTAACAGGCCACGGTCAGGGCAGACAGACGAGGTCAAGTTCAGGCAGGGCCAGTAACAAATAATCCAAATTCAAGTCTCAGGGGAATACAGCTAGCAAGCTAGAGTATGGAACCTAAATGCTCAGGCAAAGAGCAATGGGGCTTAAGCACCCGGGAAAGCTGCATTAATTGGCAGGCGCTGGCCCTTTAAGAAAGGGATGGTCATCGCATGCATGCCCTAGTGACCAGAAGGGGAACAGCAGGAGAGCAGCGACGTGGAAGACTGCAGGCTGCATGGACCAGGGCAGACATGCGGCATTGGCCAGAAATCAGAAGATGCCAGGGAGTGATGAGTATATGTTGGTGGGAGGGGGAGACAGCGCTGATGAAGCTCCTGAAGTCACTGTCTATATAAGGACAGTTAAGCCAGGAGCTTTTCCACGACCGGAATCCCAGGGCCAAGCACATCCTAATTCTTTTCTCCGGGACTCTCGTCCTGGGGAAACTCCATGGCGTATAAGTTTAACATATACCTTAAACGCTAGCATCCATTACCCGTAGGCTCCTATGTTAAGAAAACATGTATACTGACGTATACCACACCGACAGAGGCCAAAAGGTTATTTTGGCCTCTACTATGTCTATGGAGCCCTATGAACATGTTTAGCGTGTACTTCAGGAGCTTTCCCGACGTATATGAACTAAACATGGGGCCAAAACTTTATGTGGACTAGGCTTTATCAGTAACCTTTTATGATTATTGTCTTGATTACCTAGACTGACAATAGAACAGATACATTAGGCCTTATTTACACGAACGTGTTATACGTCCGTGCTACGCATGTGGAAATCATGCGCGTCGCACGGACCTATGTTAGTGAATGGGGCTGTTCAGACTGTCAGTGAATTTCATGCAGCGTATGTGTGCTGCGTGAAACGCACGACATGTCCTATATTTGCCCGTGTTACAAATAGCTTTCTACATTGGGACAGTCATCATCCCCCCGCCTTGAAGAGGGGTATCCCAATAGGTTAATACCTAAGAGCAAAAAGAAATTGCTCTGACGAACAATCATTCAAAATTTAATGTGATGGCTTGTTCTCTACATTTCTTGCCCGTGGCTATCCAAAAAAATGCCTACATAGAGCATATGCCAGGGCCAGGGTGACAGATAGGCGAGATCTTTTAAGTGAACCTCACCATATGATCTCCTCAGATACTAAGTCCATAGAGTCCTCTTCAATTATCAGATGCATTGGTACTTACGATGCATGTTCCTCTCAGGTGAGGAAGATCTTACAAAGATACTGGCCAATCTTGTGTGCTGATTCTGACTTACGTGACCAAATCTCCCCCATTCCCAGCATCACGTATAGAAGAGGGAAGAATTTACGTGACTACCTAGTACACAGTCATTATTCCAATTCTTCATCAACATCACATGTTGGCTAAAATCGTCGGTCACAGGATCACATCCCTGTGGCAGATGTTCTTACTGTCCACATATGCCTACTACTAAAAGTTTCTGTAACACTTCAGATTAAACAGTTTATAAATTGGTTTATGTGGCTAAATGCCCTTGCCCCAAATTATATGTAGGGAAAACCATACAAGAACTTAGGAGAAGGATCTCCCGACACTTTTTGTCTATAAATAAAAAACACATTTATCGAGATATGTCAGATCCTTTCATAACGGTGACACTCGATTATTGCATTTTTGGGGTGTTTCTCAGATCAAGATGGGGCCACGAGCTGGGAACCTTGACCGCAAACTTCTGCAAGAGGAGGCCAGATGGATTTGTCGTTTGAACACTCTTAGCCCAATTGGTTTGAATGAGGGCTTTACGTTTACAGCCTTTCTCTGACGAGTAATCTACTGTATAATAATTTAAATCTGTCTATTTGGGTTTATAAATATATCAATGACATCTGGAGTTCTCTCTTGGGCTGTATTTACAGTAAATAATAGATTTCCCGATTGAGAATTCCTTTTCCGAACGTTAACTTATTAACTATGGTTTACTCCATTATTTCAACCACTTTGTTTTAACCTACCATTATTTATAGCATGCCGTTTCCCATTTACCCTAAGACCTATATATTTACTCATTGATATTTACGCATCATAAAGGTGATGGCAGAATTTGATGCAAATAGAACATAAATATAGAACGGTTTAGTACTTTCTGAACCTCCACTGATGTTATGCCAGGGTTTCCCTGGCATTTACTTTTAATACTATCAGTTGATCTGTCACCTCCGCGCAAGCGTTTGACCTTTGCCGTTTCTCTGCATCTTATCCAAGATAGTCACGGATATAAGCTTTCTGTGCGCATGCACCAAGTGTGTCATCGAATAGGTCATAGTAAATATTGCTCTATTGGTCGATCCTGATGTCTGTCAAAAGGAGAGAGGCCTGTCCTTGTCTCGAGTCCGGATTGGCTAGTATTAGTACGACCTCATTGGCTCTTGACACAGTAATCTGATTGGTCCAGTCAGATGCCTGTTTGGTGAACAGGAGGCCTGTCCTGATTGACAGGCTGTGATTGGCTGATCCTGTGTCTGTCGTATTTTCCGGCCGTCATATCATCATGGGAATTTTTCGGCGCGCTATCATTAGCCCCGGTACCCCTGAGGACGCTGGCTCGTGTAGTGAAACATATCGGGGGGCTTTGACACTTACATTTTAACTAACGTGTATCTCCGCTGGTCTCTTATAAATACACGGTCAGTCAGGCCTGGCGTTCTGCAGTCACCGGCCATATCGGCATTGTGTACCAATTGCTATACAGGCACTGTCCGATACTAATTCTCCAGCAGAGTACATGTAAAAAAGTTAAACATCTATGTGGTTAGTCTTTTGCTTGAGAAGCATAATAAAGTTATTTATTTTAACAATTAATGATAGTTGGGAAAGAAGGGTCTTTTGCCGGTGACTTTTTTTGTCCCAGGTACCTTCTGAGTCTTAACATATCCGTATTACATGTTAGAAGATTGCTAACAGTGACATTCCCCTTAAATAATCTTACCCTTAAAAATGTTCACACAGTGCGGATGCGCTGCATAAAGGTGCGCTGCATAAAGGTACACAGCGTATCCGTTCTGGAGCCCGCAGGGAATTCCGGACGAAAAACGGCACCAAATTGCACCAGCCTCCTGGGATGACATTTAATCCCATGTGACCACTGCAGCCTGTGATTGGCTTCAGCAGTCATATGGGATCAAATGTTATCCCTGGAGTCTGGGCTGGACACATGAGCATAGAGATCTGGGTAAGTATAGACTTTCTTTTTCTGAGTTGCGATAATTGCAAAATCTGCTTTTTGTTGTGGGTTTTACCTCCCCATTGAATTCAATTGGGAAAACCCACAACAGAAAACCAGTGATTCCGCAGCATAAATTGACATGCTGCAGATTAAAAAACGCACCGCATGTCAATTTATGAACTTTTTTCAGCAGGTGTAAATAAAATTTGTTCAAATCTCACTTTGCTGCTACTGTAATATGCTGCAGATTTTCCGCGATGGACTCTTTTGCAGAAAATCCGCAGTATTTACGCTACGTGTAAACCCGGCCTAAGTTTGCACTGCCTGCAACTCATTGTATTTTCATCCACCAAGACGTATACAGTACAGTAATTGTATTTCCTGTTTGATCGTCTGTCGTCATGCTTCATTTACTATGCAAGGACATGCTTATAAGTTATACAGGTGTACTTGATTTAATGAGGTAAAAACAAGCAAACGATCATTACTCTTCTGATGTGAGCTGCTCCTAATGCAAATAGCAACATTAGATTGGGAATGATCTAAAGACAGTCATAAATTACAAGGAATGTGCAAATCACATCAATTTATCACCCCTAATGCATCTTTGTTGTTAGTGTTATATTCCTGCCCTCTTTCAAACTATAATTATTATTTATAAGCTTAATACAAATCTTACATAAGTTTACATGGTTTTTGAATTTTTTGTATTAATTTTTTAAAATTTTGGTGTTTTTTACAAAAATGGTACGGTAGGGCCACGATTACAAAAGCGTGGCAGAAACCTGTGGTGAAAAGCGAAATTAAAATTACTCATGTGAATACAGCCTTAGGGCCATTTGATATAAGGTAACTTAACTTCCAAAAGAGCTGTAGGTTTCATGCTATAATGTATTTTAGGACCAAGTCTATATTAAATCATACAGTTCAGGATAAACCATCAACGGTTCTTATAAACCACATACACTGAGAAGCTCATAAAATTCTTAAATCAAGTCTCTTTGGAGACAAATTAGGTCAACCAGCCTGTTCTGTTCCACAACCTCTGTGATAATGTCAATTAATGTGAAAAACATCTGAGGATATCTGTGAAAGTCCACTCTACATCAGTGGCTGCAGAGATGTAGCTTGTAGCTCCTGGGCACAAAGAAAAATATGTAACCGGATCCCTCACCCCTTCTTATGCGGTCCTCTCAGGCTCCAGGGTCTTGGTGCGACTGCTACCTCCGCACCCTCTATAATTTTGCCCTTGGGTGATTGCTAGCTTCAAATTATTGAGACTAAAAACAGGGTTTTAGAAAGAATAAAGATGGTGGCACTGTTGTCTTTCAGCACTGGAGTCCCAGGTTTGAATCCGACAACACCTGCGTGGTTTGTATATCCCTCCTTTATTTGCGTGGCATTACTTCAGGTACTCTGACATCATTCCACAGAGCAAAAATATACTGTTAGGATAATTGGAGTCATATAAAACTGTCCCTACTGTGTCTGAGATTGTCAGGATTTAAATCAAGATACTCCTGTGTCCCGGAAAGTAGCTTTTCTAATTGAGCTACTGGCGTGGCTGGACAGCTCCATTTCTAAATCTACTGTCTAGGTTCCCTTTATTCTTGCCTCTTAAGTTGTCTTGCCTTGATTACCTGACTAGGCTCACCCTTTTTGCTTCCTATCTAAGTCTGGCTTTTGCACTTCCTCCTTGCCAGACTGTTGAGCTTCTGGACTCTAGTCTAGTTCATTGCTGCCTTACTCTAGAAACTACTGCTGCTTGTTTATGTGCGAACTTGGATTGTTTCCGGACCATGTCTCTGCCTAAGGCTGCATGCACACATCCGTCGGCCATTGTACGGCCGCTAATGACGGATCCGTGAAACACGGATGGCTTCTGTGTGCAGTCCGTTGTTTCACAGACCAAATGTAAAGGATCTGCCAGACACAGCTTCTGTGTCGACGCCCGTGGGTAATCAGTCTGCACCTGCTCCTAAGTCTGAGAGAGTGACACGATCTTCTACCAGTCAGGCTGGGAGGCTGAGGAGTGGGAGAGCCTATCACAGCCTGGCCAGACGGAGCTAGCTCCTGCCCTCTGTCTATTTATACCTGCATTTCCTGCTCAAATGCAGGGCCTCTCCCTACAGGTCCAAGCCTTGGCACAGAAGGGCAACCAGCATGATGCTACCCTGGTAGTGCCCCCCACTTCACCTCTTGAACCCCACCTCAAGTTGCCTGACCGGTTCTCAGGGGACCCGAAGACTTTTTTCTCCTTTCGGGAGAGTTGTAGGCTCTATTTCCGTTTAAAGCCCCACTACTCAGGTTCTGAGAGCCAGCAAGTGGGTATAATTATGTCCCGGCTCCAGGACGGGCCCCAAGAATGGGCCTTCTCCTTGGCTCCTGACGCCCCTGAACTTTCCTCTGTTGATCTTTTCTTTTCTGCTCTCGGGCTCATATATGACGAGACTGATAAGACTGCCTTTGCCGAGAGTCAGCTGGTGACCTTACGTCAGAGTAAGAGACCCGTTGAGGAGTACTGTTCTGACTTTAGGAAGTGGTGTGTAGCTTCTCGGTGGAATGACCCTGCCTTGAGGTGCCAGTTTAGATTGGGTCTGTCGAACACCCTGAAAGACCTGTTAGTTAGCTATCCCTCTTCTGACTCCCTAGATCAGGTTATGGATTTAGCGGTACGTCTTGACCGACGTCTCAGGGAACGATGACTGGAACGTTTTTGTGCCTTCCCCTCTGACCCCCCCCCCCCATGATGGCTCCCGAGGTTCCATTGCTTCATTCTTCCACGGAAGACTCGGATGAACCTATGCAACTCGGGGCCTCCGTGTCTCCCCAACAACGTAAAAAGTTCTGCAGGAAGAATGGTCTCTGCTTCTACTGTGGGGATGACAAGCATCAAGTAAACAACTGTCCTAGGCGTAAGAATAAGCAGCCGGAAGAACTTCCGCGCCTATGTGACCATCGGGGAGGTCATTTGGGCGCACAGGTATTTCCCGTATATATGAAACCTAATAAGATCTTGCTTCCCTTTCAGGTCTCTTTTGAGGGTAGGTCTGCCACAGGCAGTGCCTTCGTGGATTCAGGGTCTTCTGCTAATATTATGTCTGTGGAATTTTCTATGTCTCTAGCTATGCCATTGATTGACTTGCCTAAACCTGTCCCGGTAGTGGGTATCGACTCCACTCCTCTTGCTAATGGTTATTTTACACAGCATACCCCTGTTTTTGAACTCCTTGTTGGCTCCATGCATTTGGAGCAGTGCTCTGTACTGGTGATGCAGGGATTATCGTCCGATTTGGTTTTGGGCCTTCCCTGGTTGCAGATGCATAATCCCACGTTTAAATGGAATACTGGGGATCTTACCAAATGGGGTAATGAATGCATGACGTCATGTTTTTCTGTTAATTTTATCTCTCTCCCTGAGGAGGTGAACACTCTACCTGAGTTTATTCAGGACTTCGCTGATGTTTTTTCTAAAAAGGCCTCCGAAGTGTTACCTCCTCATAGAGAATTCGATTGCGCAATCGATTTGGTACCAGGAGCTAAGCTCCCTAAGGGTAGGATATTTAATCTCTCTTGTCCCGAACATGAAGCCATGAGAGAGTATATCCAGGAATGCCTGGCCAAGGGTTACATCCGCCCCTCTACTTCTCCAGTAGGTGCTGGCTTCTTCTTCGTAGGGAAGAAGGATGGTGGTCTTAGGCCGTGCATTGACTACCGAAACTTGAATAAGGTCACTGTATGGAACCAGTATCCCCTTTCTTTGATTACTGATCTCTTCAATCAGGTTCAGGGGGCCCAATGGTTATCTAAGTTTGATCTATGGGGGGCTTATAACCTTATCCGCATCAAAGAGGGGGATGAGTGGAAGACTGCGTTTAACACGCCCGAAGGTCATTTCGAATACCTCGTCATGCCCTTTGGGTTGTGTAATGCTCCCGCGGTCTTCCAGAATTTCATAAATGAGATTTTAAGAGACTACTTGGGGGTATTTCTTGTAGTGTACCTTGATGACATACTTGTGTTTTCCAAGGACTTGTCCTCCCACATTGAGCATGTCAGGAAGGTGCTCCAGGTCCTTCGGGAAAACAAACTGTTTGCTAAAACCGAAAAATGTGTGTTTGGGGTGCAGGAGATACCATTTTTGGGTCAAATCCTCACTCCTCATGAATTCCGCATGGACCCTGCCAAGGTTCAGGCTGTGGCTGAATGGGTCCAACCTGCCTCCCTGAAGGTGTTACAGTGCTTCCTGGGGTTTGTTAATTATTACAGATTTATTGCTAACTTCTTGGTCATCGCTAAGCCTCTTACGGATCTTACTCGCAAAGGTGCTGACCTCCTCCACTGGCCTCCAGAGGTGGTCCAGGCTTTTGAGGTCCTTAAGAAGTGCTTTATCTCGGCCCCTGTGCTGACCAAACCAAAGCCTAACCAAATGGAGCCATTCATCGTGGAGGTTGACGCCTCCGAGGTGGGAGTGGGTGCTCTCTTGTCCCAGGGTACCAGGTCCCTCACCCATCTCCGTCCCTGTGCCTACTTCTGCAGGATGTTCTCGCCCACTGAGAGTAACTATGATATTGGCAACCGCGAACTCTTAGCCATTAAATGGGCATTTGAAGAGTGGCGCCACTTCCTGGAGGGGGCTAGGCACCAGGTAAAGGTCCTTACCGACCACAAGAATCTGGTTTTCCTAGAATCTGCCCGGAGGCTAAACCCGAGACAAGCTCGATGGGCGTTATTTTTTAGTAGATTCAACTTTTTGGTCACCTATAGGGCTGGGTCTAAAAATATTAAGGCTGATGCACTGTCGCGTAGCTTCATGGCTAGCCCTCCTTCGGAGGAAGATCCTGCTTTTGTTTTGCCTCCAGGTATAATCATTTCCTCTGTTGATTCTGACTTAGTCTCCGAAATTGCGGCTGATCAAGTTTTAGCTGCCGGGAACCTTCCTGAGAACCAGCTGTTTGTTCCCCTGCAATTCCGGCTAAGGGTACTCAGGGAAAATCATGACTCTGCTCTATCTGGCCATCCAGGCATCCTGGGTACCAAGCATCTCATTGCCAGAAACTATTGGTGGCCTGGGTTGCTTAAAGACGTTAAGGCCTACGGCGCCGCTTGTGAAATTTGTGCTAGGTCCAAGACTCCCAGGTCCCGACCAGCGGGCTTACTATGTTCTTTGCCCATTCCCTAGAGACCTTGGACCCATATCTCCATGGATTTTATCACCGATTTGCCTCCATCTCAAGGCAAGTCGGTGGTGTGGGTTGTAGTAGACCGTTTCAGTAAGATGTGCCACTTTGTGCCCCTCAAAAAACTACCCAATGCTAAGACGTTAGCTACCTTGTTTGTCAAACACATACTGCGTCTCCATGGGGTTCCTGTCAATATTGTTTCTGACAGAGGGGTACAATTTGTTTCATTGTTTTGGAGAGCCTTCTGTAAAAAGTTGGAGATTGATCTGTCCTTCTCCTCGGCCTTCCATCCTGAAACTAATGGCCAAACTGAGAGGACTAATCAGTCTCTAGAACAATATTTAACGTGTTTTATCTCTGACTGTCAATATGATTGGGTCTCCTTCATTCTCCTCGCCGAATTTTCCCTTAATAGCCGGGTCAGTAACTCGTCAGGGGTCTCCCCCTTTTTCTGTAATTTTGGGTTTAATCCACGGTTCTCCTCCGTTTCACCTGGTAGTTCCAACAATCCCGAGGTAGATGTCGTTCATCAGGAACTGTGCACAGTCTGGGTCCAGGTTCAGAAGAACCTAGAGGCGTCCCAGAGCGTACAAAAGACTCAGGCAGATAGAAGACGTTCTGCTAACGCCTTGTTTGTGGTCGGGGATCTGGTGTGGTTATCTTCTAAAAATTTGCGCCTTAAAGTCCCGTCCAAAAAATGTGCTCCCCAATATATAGGGCCGTAGAAGGTCATTGAAGTCCTTAACCCCTTAAGGACGCAGCCTAGTTTGGGCCTTAAGGCTCAGAGCCCATTTTTCAAATCTGACATATTTCACTTTATGTGGTAATAACGTCGGAATGCTTAAACCAATCCAAGCGATTCTGAGATTGTTTTCTCGTGACACTTTGGGCTTCATGTTCGTGGTAAAATTTGGTCGATATATTCAGTCTTTATTTGTGAAAAATTGCAAAATTTAGAGAAAATTTACAAAAAATAGCATTTTTCAGAATTTAAATGCATCTGCTTGAAAAACAGACAGTTATACCACCCAAAATAGTTACTAGTTCACATTTCCCATATGTCTACTTTAGATTGGCATCGTTTTTTGAACATTATTTTATTTTTCTTGGACGTTACAAGGTTTAGAACATAAACAGCAATTTCTCATATTCTTAAGAAAATTTCAAAAGCCTTTTTTTGAAGGTGCCAGTTCAGTTCTGAAGTGGATTTGAGGGGCCTATGTATTAGAAACCCCCATAAAACACCCCATTTTAAAAACTAGACCCCTCAAAGTATTCAAAACAGCATATAGAAAGTTTTTTAACCCTTCAGGCATTTCACAGGAATTAAAGCAATGTGGAAATGAAATTTGCAAATTTCATTTTTTCTGCTGAATTTCAATTTTATTCAATTTTTTTTTAGTAACAGAGGTTTTACCAGAGAAACACTACTAAATATGTATTGTCCAGATTCTGCAGTTTTTAGAAATGTCCCACATGTGGCTCTAGTGCGCTCGTGGACTAAAACACAAGCCCTAGAAGCAAAGAAGCACCTAGTGCATTTTGAGGCCTCTTTTTTATTAGAATATATTTTAGGCAGCATGCCAGGTTTGAAGAGGCGTTGAGGTATCAAAACAATGGAAACCCACCAGAAGTGACCCCATTTTGGAAATTACACCCCTCAAGGAATTCATTTATGGTTTTTGTTATCATTTTGACCGCACAGTTTTTTCACAGCACCTATTTGAATTGGGCTGTGAAATGAAAAAAATGATATTTTTCCCAATAAGATGTCATTTTTGATCAAAATTTCTTATTTTCACAGGGAACAACATACCCCATTTTGTTGCCCAATTTGTCCTTAGTGCGGCAATACCCCATTTGTGGTGATAAACTGCCGTTTGGGCCCATGGGAGGGCTCAGACGGAAAAGAGCGCTATGTGTTTGTTGGAGTCCAGATTTTGCTGGATTGGTTTTCGGGTGCCATGTCGCATTTGCAGAGCCCCAGAGGTATCAAAGCAATGGAAACCCACCAGAAGTGACCCCATTTTGGAAACTACACCCCTCAAGGAATTCATTTATGGTTTTTGTTATCATTTTGACCGCACAGGTTTTTCACAGCACCTATTTGAATTGGGCTGTGAAATGAAAAAAATTATATTTTTCCCAATAAGATGTCATTTTTGATCAAAATTTCTTATTTTCACAAGGAACAACATACCCCATTTTGTTGCCCAATTTGTCCTTAGTGCGGCAATACCCCATTTGTGGTGATAAACTGCTGTTTGGGCCCATGGGAGGGCTCAGAAGAAAAGGACCACCATTTGGCCTACTGGAGCTTTTCTGGTGCTAAGTCATGTATGCAGAAGCCCCTGAGGTACCAGTACAGTTGAAACCCCCGAGAAGTGACCCCATTTTAAAAACTACACCCCTTAAGACATTCATCTAGAGGTGTAGTGAGCATTTTGACCCCACAGGTACTGTGTAAAAGATAATGCGCAGCAGATGGTGCAGTGTGAGATTTGCAATTTTATATATATATATGCCATTTCAGTGTCCAATATAGTGTGCCCAGCATGCGCCACCGGAGATATACACCCCTTAAATTGTAATGTGGGTTCTCCTGGGTACGACAATACCCTACATGTGGCTGTTATCAGCTGCCTGGGCATACGGCAGGGCTCAGAAGGGAAAGATGAGGGGGGTAAGCTGTGCGGAGTGCATCAGGGTAAATTAAAAATCAAGGGATGTATGATACATTTTAAAACAATCTTTTATACAGAGCCCTGGTTTTTCGGGATACGTGTCACATTGGTATATTGTGTTCTTCCTTATCCCCCTCTTATAGCAGACTCTGCACCTCTTTTGACTCTTTCCCTTTCCACCGGTTTGGGGAACTTCTCCTGGAAAGTGTTGCCCTGGTACGATGCGTGTGGTCTCGCTTCCAGAAGTACTGGGTGCCCCCCCTTCCTGGTCCCTAAAGATTAGATCTTGAAATTCCAGGAAAGTTCCCCTCTGGCCTGAACATCGACGTAGCACGTACGCATTGTACAATGCCATCTGTATGATGTGCCCGGCCAGCTTCTTATACCACACCGCATGGCGCTGTAGGGCTTCAGGACTTGATTTGACAAGTCCATCCCTCCCATGTACCTATTGTAGTCCAGGATGCAGTCTGGTTTGGGGGTGGCCTTTCCTTCATATATCCTAAACCTGTAGGTATACCCTGATGCCCTCTCACACAGCTTATACATCTTCACGCCATACCTTGCCCTCTTACCTGGCAGGTACTGGCGGAATTGAACCCTCCCTTTAAAATGTACCAGGGACTCATCAATAGAAAAACACTTCTCGGGGGTGTATGCTTGGGAAAACCGGGCACTGGAACGGTCTAATAGGGGTCTCCGTTTATACAAACGGTCAAAACTGGGGTCATCTCGGAGTGGGCACGGCTCATTATCAGTATAATGTAAGAAGCGAAGTATTGCCTCATTTATTTATTTTTTTAGGTTCCAGTTAATTTCTGAAGTTGCTTTGAGGGGCCCATATATTAGAAACCCCTATCAAACACCCCATTTTAGAAACTAGACCCCTCAAAGTATTCACAACAGCATTTAGAAAGTTTATGAACCCTTTAGGTGTTTCACAGAAATTTAGAGCAAAGTAGAGGTGAAATTTACTCTTTTTATACCATTTTTTTTATAACACAAAAGGATTTATCAGAGAAACGCAACTCAATACTTATTGCCCAGATTCTGCAGTTTAGAGAAATATCCCCCATGTTGCCCTCGGGCGGTAATGGACTGAAGCACCGGCCTCCGAAGCAAAGGAGCACCTAGCGGATTTTGAGCCCTCTTTTTTATTAGGCACCATGTCCGGTTTGAAGAGGTCTTGTGGTGCCAAAACATTGGAAACCCCCCAAAAGTGACCCCAATTTGGAAACTAGACCCCTTGAGGAATCCATTGTAGTTTTCATGGGGTGCATGCGACTTTTTGATCAGTTTTTATTCCATTTTTAGGTGGCGTGGTGACTAAAAAACAGCAATTCTACTATTGTTTTTGTATACTTTTTTTTTTACAGCGTTCACCGTGCGCTATAAATGACATATTCACTTTATTCTGCGGGGCGATACGATCACGTCGATACCAGATGTTTATAGTTTTTTTTTATGTCTTATGGCGTTTGCACAATAAAATACGTTTTGTAAACAATCATTCACTTTTTGTGTTACCTTATTCTAAGAGCCAGAACGTTTTTATTTTTCAATCAATAAAGCCGTGCGAGGACTTATTTTTTGCGTAACGAACTGTAGTTTCCATCAGTACCATTTTTAGGTACATGCGACTTTTTGATCACTTTTTATTCCATTTTTTGGGAGGTGAAGTGACCAAACAATTGTGATTGTGGTACGGTTTATTAATATTTTTTTTACGGCGTTCACCGTGCGGGATAAATAACAAAATAATTTTGTAGTTCAGGCCGTTACGGACGCGGCGATACCAATTATGTATAGTTTATTTGTTTGTTTATATATTTTTATTAATAATAAATGACTGATAAGGGAAAAAGTGGGACTTTTACTTTTATTACTTTTAAAACTTTTATTTTCTTATTTTTACACAACTTTTTTTAACTTTTTTTTTACTTTATTACTTTGTCCCACTAGGGGACATGAGGGCAGGAGGCCCTGATCGCTAATCTAATACACTGCACTACATGCGTAGTGCAGTGTATTAGAACTGTCAGCTACTCACTGACAGCAAGCATAGTGGGTCCTGACTTTGTCAGGACCCACTAGGCTTCCGTCTATGGCATAGCCGGACGCCATTGTTTGGTGTCCGGTTGCCATAGTCACCATCGCCGGCCGCTGTCGCGTAGCAGGCCGGCGATGGCAGCTTAACCCCTAAAAAGCCGCGATCTCTATAGAACGCGGCTTTTAAGGGGTTAATCAGCGGGGACACAGCGATCGGTCCCCGCTGTAGGAGCTGTGACAGCTGCTGAACAAGACAGCAGCGTCACAGCTCCTGTATGTGTCGGGAGGACGGCCGAAACGGCCGTTACTCCTGAGACGTACTATTACGGCATGGAGCGCGAACGATACAGCTGCCATGACGTAATAGTACGTCAAGGAGCGGGAAGGGGTTAACCCTGTCTCCTTCCGACTGGAGTTACCTCCGTCTTTTCGAGTACACAACGTGTTTCATGCCTCCCTCCTTAAACGCTGCTCCCCGTACTTGGCTCCCTCGAGGAGACCTCCGGTCCCTGTTTTTCCCTGTAGGGGTAGAATTCGAGGTGGCCATGATTGTGGACAGCAGGATGGTCCAAGGCTCCCTCCAGTACCTGGTCCATTGGAGAGGATACGGGCCTGAGGAGAGGACTTGGGTACCCGCCCGGGATGTTCACGCTGGGGTATTGCTCAGGAGGTTCCATCTTCACTTCCCCAATAAGCCAGGTCCACCTAGAAAGGGTCCAGTGGCCCCTCTTAAAATGGGGGGTACTGTAAAGGATCTGCCAGACACAGCTTCTGTGTCGATGCCCGTGGGTAATCAGTCTGCACCTGCTCCTAAGTCTGAGAGAGTGACACGATCTTCTACCAGTCAGGCTGGGAGGCTGAGGAGTGGGAGAGCCTATCACAGCCTGGCCAGACAGAGCTAGCTTCCGCCCTCTGTCTATTTATACCTGCATTTCCTGCTCCTCCAGTGCCTGTGATTCTTTCCTGTTTCCTGGCTCTGCTGCTCCTGCTATGACTATTGACCTTGCTTCATTTTGACCCTGGCTTTACTGACTACGCTCCTGCTCTGCGATTTGTACCTCGTACACTCCTGGTTTGACTCGGCTTGTTCACTACTCTTTTTGCTCACTGTGTTGCCGTGGGCAGCTGCCCCATTTCCCTTAGCTTCTTTGTACCCTTGTCTGTTTGTCGTGCACTTATTGAGCGTGGGGGCCGTCGCCCAGTTGTGCGCCGTCGCCTGGGATGGGCCGTTGCATGTAGGCATGGACTGAGTGTCGGGTAGATTGGGGCTCACCTGTCTGTCTCCCTACCCCGTCATTACACCAAATCAATGAAAAGGCCGAGACTGTTCCGTCAAAAACGGACAAGAGTAGGACCCGTCCTATTTTTGACGGAACAGCCGCACGGTTCCGTTAAAACAACGGAAGTGTGCATGGCCCCATTGAAATAAATGTGTCAGGGTGCTATTCATTGAAAAAACGGATAGCACCTTGAAGAAAAAAACTGAAGTGGGTATGAGGCCTTACTTGCAAACTGCTGGTGCTTATCTGTGTTCTGAACTTGGATTGTTTCCTGCCCAAGTCCCAGCCTTACTCTATATACGGTTTCCACTTATTTGTGTATCTCATATTTGTGTTTCTCAGAATTTGTGAGGATCCCAGATATTATACCTCCACCAATCACATTTTTATGTCTAATTGGTAGGGCATAAAATAGAATTTGTCCATTCACTTGATAATCCCTTTAAAAGAGTTGTCCCATGAGGACAACCATGCTCTATTTGCCCTATTAAGTCATAATGATGGGTGACCTTCCTCTGAAAAGAGCAGCTCTCATATAGTCGTGGCAGCTTCTCTTTGCAATAATAATGGCTCGATGGGGTGTCTATAGCCAGAACCGCAGTGTTCAGTTGGTGGGTTTGTTTTTTTTAAAGGGTTAGTCTGATGGGATAGCTGATTTAATTTATACCTGACAGTAGGCATTTATGGCACCTCCTCATGATATGACATAAATGTCTGATAGGTGGGGGTTGACCCATTTATTATTGCGCATGAAAATACATCCTGTATCAGGTACAAAGAAGAGGAGAGGTATGCTCTGGTCCTCTGCTGGGCAGCCCAGACTCAGAGAGCATGGTGGTGCATGAATAAAACAATGCATGGATGTGGAAGGATGTTGATGCAAGCAGCTGGCTCATGCGTCCCGTGGGGGGTGATGTGGCTGACAGCAGACAGAGGTATGGACAGATGAATAGGCTGTCAGAGAGTGACTCTTCTTGCTGATGTGCAACTGTGGCTGTGCAGTGCCACTTCATAGGGTGAGTGGCTGGACCACTGTTCACACATGCATTAATTTGTTTCTGTCAGATTTCCATATTTGTGTTCAGAATAGTGTAGCACACTCCAAAATTCTATCCAGTAAAAAAAGATACCAGGTGGAAACCTGACTGACCGATTATGTTAGTAGGGGGTGAGGGGGGTGTAAAAAAAACATACAAACAACTGATCCTAATGAATTTATCATAGATCTGGGAAGAAATCGAAGACATGATGCCAGTTTCACCTAGAGCCTGTGGTGATTACAATCCACACCATTTGACAGAAAAGAGTAATAATTGAATTGAATAATTAAATTAGTCAAACAGGCAGTAAAACAAGTTCATAGAGTTTAACCTATCTATATTCTCTTTTTCATATTAGAGCAAGGCAAAGCAAAACCTCCTGAGGTCCAAAAAGGGGAAAAATTCCTATCTTGCTTTGCTATAAAAGGAAGTCACCCATGTAATTGAAGATTAATAGGTAGAAATAACATGTATTTAAAAACCCGTGACCAGCACATGGAAATGTTATAAATTATAATCTAATTTATAGTATTTCCTGACTTCAGAAAAAATTAAAAAAATTAAAACAATGTGCAATCACGTATACACTAACTGTTTAACAAAAAAAATAAAAAATAAATTTCTAGCGACACATTCCCTTTAAATACATTTAAATTATTGAGCACAGTAGTGACATATTCAATACACCTCCCTCTGAATATATATATACCTAATATTTCACCACGGGAAAAGTAAAGGTTATGGCCATAACATGCATTTTAATTGGCCAGTGGAACTGCCCTACACGGGTCCATAGTGACTTGTGAAACCGTAATCCCAGACAGAAATTAACAAACTGCAAATAGTGAAAACTTTAACTTATTATTCATTTTCTGCTTTATCATCTAATACTCTGCTGTTTAGCCTCAGGTCTGATAACAATTATGCAAATGAGGAAACTCAGAGACTGTCCTTATTATATGTTACTGGATGTGTTTATTATAATGATTTAAAAGTGCAATTTGGAATGGACTAATTCCCATAGCCTGGGGGACTAGCAAAAACATATCATATATTTCAGGGATAGTCACGCTCTGTGCCGACTTTCTCAGTAATAAACAAACATACTTTTCCCCCAGCAATTTCACGTAAGTAATATTTTGCAGCATGTATCACTAGTTGCATGTATTCATCCACCAAGAAAAACCCCAATGAATTTATTTCTCCAGACAATGTTAATGTCTCTGTAAATGCACACAATATAAATAGCATTTGTTCATACCATTTAAAAGTTATTTTATGAGATGAGTCGTTGGTTGCATTATAACATTATACATTTTATTTAAAATTTCTGTGTTTTACCATATTTCACGTTTTCTCAGGAGGAATTAGCATTCTTGATCCTCCATCACTCACACTTAAATGTATTGTGTGGGAATATAGGGAAGCATTATATAAATCAAAATATTAGGAATCAGATCATTAGGCTATGTTCACACGGAGTATTTTGGGGGAGGAATATCTGCCTCAAAATTCCGTTTGGAACTTTGAGGCAGATATTCCTCTCCCTGCACGCCGATTTTCGCGGCAATTATCGCGCCGTTTTTCGCCCGCGGCCATTGAGCGCCGCGGGCATAAAACAGCGAGAAATACGCTTTCTCCTGCCTCCCATTGAAGTCAATGGGAGGTCGGAGGCGGAAGCGCCCGAAGATAGGGCATGTCGCTTCTTTTTCCCGCGAGGCAGTTTTACTGCTCGCGGGAAAAAGACGCCGATGCCTCCCATTGAAATCAATGGGAGGCGTTCTCGGGCCGTTTCTGCCGAGTTTTGCGACGCGGTTTCCGCGTCAAAAAACACGGCGAAATACCCCGTGTGAACATAGCCTTAGAATGTGGGATTTTTATTACTATTAACATCCGTGCTTATTCAAATATAATATGGCTCCATGCAGGGGTTATATATTAATAGGCAAAAATGAAGTGTATAGTGCTTAAAAAAGGGCTTCAGTCCTATTGTCTGAATGAAGTCTTAGTATTAGACACTGTTTACATCTCTCTCAATGGTTTGGAAAAGTTTATCAAAAAAGGGGTTTAGCTAAATGTCGTAAAATGTGGCAAATTTATTATAGATGTAAATTATTTGTTTGGGGCAAAATGTAAAAAGTCATAAGGTGGAGTAATGAAAAGAAAGTGCCTAACATGTCCAGCAGGTTGTACCAGATTTATTACTCCACATACATCATTTTTCAACCCTATGACTTCTTGATAACACGTTGTGAGACATTATTGAATCTCCACTAAGGCTATATACTCTGTGCGTAAAGATCACGGTTTCAGGGGGAACGACCCTGACCGAACCTAGAGGGAACACATCAGGGCCTGACAAGGAAGATCTGTGCTATATAAGGTCCTGATGCTAAGCAGTGTCACAACAATGTGTGCTGCGTTACATACAACGTCCTGACGCTGCCAATGGCCAGCAGTGCACTACACCTGTCAGTGATATAAGCAACATTCATAGTAAGAGGGACATAATGGCAGAGATGAAAAGGTATTCACAGTTTTTTTGTCTAATAATGCCCAACGAGGAGCAACAAGTTCTGTCAAGCTGCACCTAGCCCATAACATGAGGGGGCTGTAATGTCTGTCATGACTAACCACGAACTCCTTCCATCCAGTCGACGCCCTTCTCTCAAGAGATGTCTGCACATACGGCCGTCCTGCTCCACAGTGACCACCAGGGTGTGCTCACGAGCTCAGTCCAGACTTATGAAGCTAGAGCGCATGCATGTTGGTGATTAAGCTAATTGCTCCAGAGCACCCTGGGCTATAAGAAGGTCCCAGCCCCATCCTCCCACACCTGAGCTTTGTTATCGTATTCCAAGTCTGTCTTGCAAATGGTCCCCTAGTGTTTCCTGCTCCCAGTGTTCCCTGTTCCTGTTTCCTGTAATCTGTATCCTGATCTAGTGCCGTGCTTAGCTGTAGCCGTGATGTGCTGTATACCACGCCTGTCCTGCTTCTCCATGCCTGACGTCTACCTGCTGCCTAGTTCCTGCCAAGCCTGCCTTTCTACTGTCCGAGCTGCCACAGGTACCCTATATAAACTATAGACTCTGACCTGCGCCCTGTTGGCCAGCTGCCATACCACCAAGGCGGTACGGCCCAGTGGGTCCACGAACCCTATGTGACAGTAAGCTCAGGCCATGGACCCCGCTGGTCGATCCAAGACCATGACGACGTCACAAGAGATGCGGGCGGATATGCTAGACCTCCGGTTTCAACAGGACCAACTCCTCCAGGCTTTGAACATTCTGTCACGTCAGCAGGAGGCACGAGCTGTCATTCCTCCTACTACACCTCCTGGCAGTGTTGATCCTCAGACTACACCTCCTGGCAGCGTCGATCCGCGTTGTTCTTTGCCACATCTGGACAGCTGTGATGGAGACGCAGGTACCTGTCGTGGATTTTTGAACCAGTGCCAGATCCACTCCAGGCGGTATACTAGGACATTTTCGTCTGACGGCACAAGGGTCGCTTTCATTATCTCTTTCCTCACTGGCAAGGCTCTTGCATGGGCGAACCCTATCTGGGAGAGACAAGGACCAGAGACCCGTGACTTCCAGGGCTTCCTCCGGACTTTTCGCATGGTGTTTGAGGAGCATGGACGGGTCTCATCTGCAGCGGCTTCCTTGATTAACCTATGCCAAGGAGACACCTCCGTGAGCGAGTACGCCATCCACTTCCGCACCCTGGCGGGAAAACTGTTATGCAACAATGAGGCCCTGGTGGCTGCATTCTGGTATGGACTGTCTCCTAAAATTAAGGACGAACTTGCCGCTCGAGATTTGCCATCTACCCTGGATGACCTCATCCTTCTGTCCGCCCGGATTGATATGCGGATTCGAGAACACCTCCAAGAGGTTCGTCGGGAGGGAGGCCTTACTAGACTGGTCCCTACTTTGCAGCAACCCCTGCTGTCCTCAGATGTCGATCCTCCTAAGGAGTCTGTGATGATGGACCAGTGTAAGCTATCCACCCAGGAGAGACAGCGCAGACGCACTTCGGGACTCTGTCTATATTGCGGCCTCGGTGGCCATCTTGTGCACATGTGTCCCCAAAAATCCCAAAGACTGGGGTTGCTAGGAGAGGCAACTTTGGGTAAGAAAGGACTTCTGTCTAAATTGTCCATACCAGTGACCATAGTATCTGGCGAGAGAACGCATCAGGTCTCTGCGTATCTGGACTCTGGATCCACTGCTAATTTCATCCGTAGAGACCTGGTGGATCTTCTTCAATTACCCACCACCCCCCTGGAGAGGCCATTGACGGTTGCATCAGTGAATGGACTACCTCTGCCAGACCCAATTATAGCTGTGACCAAGCCGCTGAGGCTCCAAGTGGGAGCTCTTCACTCCGAACTCCTGTCGTTCTATGTCCTATCCAAAGCCGTTAACCCTGTGTTGCTGGGCCTGCCTTGGCTCCGACTACATGCCCCAGTCCTGTACTGGAATTCTGGAGAGGTTCTCCAGTGGGGCCCTGAGGGCCAAAGCCGATGCCTGGTGCAGATTCGTTCGGCTCAGCCTTCGCTGCCTCGGTCATTGGCAGGATTGCCGGGTCATTATGCTGCATTTTTGGACGTCTTTTGCAAGAGGGAGGCGGAGAAATTGCCTCCACACCGGGCGTATGACTGCCCTATCGAGCTGACTCCTGGTACATCCCTTCCCCGTGGTAGGGTATATAATCTCTCCTTGCCAGAGACTCTGTCCATGTCCGCCTATGTGAAAGAGAACTTGGAGAGGGGCTTCATACGAAAGTCTTCCTCCCCGGGTTCTTCTTCGTCAAAAAGAAGGATGGTTCTCTTCGTCCTTGTATTGACTACCGAGGTTTCAACCAGATCACGGTGAAAAATAAATATCCGTTGCCACTGATCTCAAAACTGTTTGGATTTTTTCCAAACTAGACCTGCGTGGGGCTTACAACCTAGTCCGGATTCGCCAGGGTGATGGATGGAAGACTGCATTTAACACCCGTGATGTACACTATGAGTATCTAGTAATGCCCTTCGGCCTGTGTAATGCTCCCGCGGTCTTCCAGGAGTTTGTTAATGACATTTTCCGTGACCTCCTCTATGTTTGTGTAGTAGTCTACCTTGATGATATCGTGATTTTTTCTACAGCTCCTATGACGCATCAGAGACATGTCCGTCAAGTTTTGCTGCGGTTAAGGGAGAATTGTCTGTACGCTAAGTTGGAAAAGTGCGTGTTTGAAAAAGATGCTCTACCCTTCCTGGGCTATATCGTCTCGAATCGAGGTCTCAAGATGGATTCTGAAAAGGTAAAGTCTGTCCTGGAATGGCCACGCCCTCAAGGATTGAGGGCCATACAGCGCTTTCTGGGATTCGCCAATTTTTACAGACCGTTTATTCCAAACTTCTCCTCACTGACTTATGCTATCTCTAAACTCACTAAGAAGGGCATGAACGACAAGGCGTGGACTCCTGAGGCAGAGTCTGCATTCAATAGCCTGAAGAGTGTCTTCACATCAGGCTCTATCCTCCATCATGCAGATGTCTCTCTACAGTTCTCGTTGGAGGTGGATGCATCCTCTGTCGGTGCTGGTGCACTCCTGTTCCAGAGAGGCTCCACGGGCAAGTCAATGGTATGTGGATATTTTTCTAAGCTCTTCACTTCCGCAGAACGCAACTTCTCGATTGGGGATCGGGATTTACTGACCATCAAATTGGCTCTGGAGGAGTGGAGACATCTACTAGAGGGCGCAGCTCATCCCATCCTGATTTTTACGGACCATAAGAAACTTACCTATCTTCAGACGGCCCAACGGCTCAATCCTTGTCAGGCCAGGTGGTCACTGTTCTTTACCAGGTTCCAGTTTGAGCTCCATTATCACCCGGCCGACAATAATGTGAGGGCCGATGCCTTGTCCAGGTCTTTCGAGACAGAAGACACCATGGAGATTCCACAGAACATCATTGATCCGTCTTGCATTGTCTCTGTCAATCCCCTGCAAGTTGGGGACATTCCTCCAGGGAGGACTTTTGTGCGCCTGGCTGACCGTGGAAGAATCCTCCACTGGGGACACTCCTCTAGACTGGAAGGTCACGCGGGGACCCATAAGACTCGGGATCTGATTGCTCATCATTTCTTGTGGTCCACGCTGCCCAAGGACATTATGGACTTTGTTTCTTCCTGTTCAGTATGTACTGCCAACAAGGTCTCTCACTCCAGACCTGCTGGTCTGATCCAGCCGTTGCCTGTGCCCAATGCCCCCTGGCAGCATATAGCTATGGACTTTATTACGGACCTGACTCTCTCTGCCGGATGCAGTACTGTCTGGGTCGTTCCTCTGACCGGTCTTCCTTCTGCTCCTCTTCTGGCCAAGCTGTTCATCCAACACATCTTCCGCCTGCACGGCTTGCCGCAGCATATTGTGTCTGATCGTGGGGTTCTGTTCACTTCGAAGTTCTGGAGAGCCCTCTGCGGACTCCTAGGTAAAAAGTTGGACTTTTCCTCGGCCTACCATCCTCTGTCCAATGGTCAGGTGAAGAGGATCAATTCGATCTTGGAGAACTACCTACGCCACTTCATCTCCAAGCAGCGTGATGACTGGGTGCAGTTCACTTACAACAATCATACCAGTGAGTCCACACAGAAGACACCGTTCCTTATTGTCAATGGCCAGCACCCACGAATTCCTCTCCCGGTCCGTGTTACGTCTGAGGTGCCAGCTGCTGACACGGCCTTTGGGGACTTTCTGCAGATCTGGCAGCAGACACGATCCTCCATCCTGCTGGCGGTCGCCCACATGAAGCAGAAGGTGGACACAAGTTGATGAGAACCCCTTCAGTTTCTTCCTGGCACGAAGGTCTGGCTGTCCTCCAGGAATATTCGACTGAGGGTGCAGTCGTACAAATTTGCTCCCAGGTTCCTCGGTCCCTTCGAGATCCTGCAGCAGATCAACCCTGTCGCCTACAAGCTTCAGCTGCTTCCTACCCTCAAGATCCCCAACTCCTTCCATGTTTCTCTCCTGAAGCCAGTGGTTCTGAACCGCTTTACCAAGACTCCAAGCTCTGTGGTTGCCCCCAGCAGCCCTTCATACACCTTCGAGGTTAAGGAGAACTTGGACATTAAAAAAGTAAGAGGAAGAACCTTTTATTTAGTAGATTGTAAGGGGGTTGGTCCAGAAAAGAGGTCCTGGGAGCCAGAGGAGAATCTCAACGTTCCTACCCTCATTAAGAGATTTCTCTCTCGTTCTGGTCCCAAGAGGAGGGGGCGTAAGAGGGGGAATACTGTAACATCCGTGGTCGCTGACCACAAACTCCTTCCATCCAGTTTATGTCCTTCTCTCAAGAGATGTCTGTGCATACGGCTGACCACCAGGGTGCGCTCACGAGCTCAGTCCAGACTTAAGAAGCCAGAGCGCACACATGTTGGTGATTGAGCTAATTGCTTCAGAGCACCCTGGGCTATAAGAAGGTCCCAGCCCCATCCTCCCACGCCTGAGCTTGGTTGTCGTATTCCAAGTCTGTCTTGAAAATGGTAGCCAAGTGTTTTCTGCTCCCAGTGTTCCCTGTTCCTGTTTCTTTTTAAAGAGGCTCTGTCACCAGATTTTGCAACCCCTATCTGCTATTGCAGCAGATAGGCGCTGCAATGTAGATTACAGTAACGTTTTTATTTTTAAAAAAACGAGCATTTTTGGCCAAGTTATGACCATTTTTGTATTTATGCAAATGAGGCTTGCAAAAGTACAACTGGGCGTGTTGAAAAGTAAAAGTACAACTGGGCGTGTATTATGTGCGTACATCGGGGCGTGTTTACTACTTTTACTAGCTGGGCTTTCTGACGAGAAGTATCATCCACTTCTCTTCAGAACGCCCAGCTTCTGGCAGTGCAGACACAGCCGTGTTCTCGAGAGATCACGCTGTGACGTCACTTCCCCAGGTCCTGCATCGTGTCAGACGAGCGAGGACACATCGGCACCAGAGGCTACAGATGATTCTGCAGCAGCATCGGCGTTTGCAGGTAAATCGATGTAGCTACTTACCTGCAAACGCTGATGCTGCTGCAGAATCAACTGTAGCCTCTGGTGCCGATGTGGCCGACACGATGCAGGACCTGTGAGTGACGTCACAGATCTGCACAGAAGTGGATGATACTTCTCATCAGAACGCCCAGCTAGTAAAAGTAGTAAACACGCCCCGATGTACGCACATAATACACGCCCAGTTGTACTTTTACTTTTCAACACGCCCAGTTGTACTTTTGCAAGCCTCATTTGCATAAATACAAAAATGGCCATAACTTGGCCAAAAATGCTCGTTTTTTAAAAATAAAAACGTTACTGTAATCTACATTGCAGCGCCTATCTGCTGCAATAGCAGATAGGGGTTGCAAAATCTGGTGACAGAGCCTCTTTAAAAAATCACACTTGCTCTAAAGTGGTCTAACTGGTGCATGAGGCGAGGCAGGGGCGTAGCTATAGGGGTTGAATAAGTAGGAGTCGCCGAAAAGCACCACTGCCACATAACTAAGGCCCCATGCACACGAACGTGCTTTTGCAGCCGCAATTCCTCAGACAATCCATGGGAGAATTGCGGCCCCATTTATTTCTATGGGCCCATGCACACGACCGTGGTTTTTACGGTCCATGCATGGCCCAGGAGCCTGGACTGCAGAAAGTACAGACATGTCTTATTACGGCCGTGTTCTGCGGTCCAGTCTCATAGAAAATAATTGACGCGACCATGTGCACGGCCCGCGATTTGCGGGCGGCTCGCGGGTGACACTCCGTGGCCGGCCAACCCGAAAATCACGGCCGTGCACATGGCTATGGTCGTGTGCATGAGGCCTAACACATAAGTGTTATAAATGGCACATGGTAGGTGGGGGCCCTGTTACAGATTTTGCACTAGAGCCCAGAAGCTTGAAGTTACGCCTCTGCATATACACAATACAAGTAATGAAAGATTAACTGTGTAAAGTATGATTCTTTCGTTTTTTATGTGAGAAGAATTCAAAATTAAAAGCTTTTAGTATCTGCAATGTTTTCATGGTCTCCAGGTTGCTGGATCCTGTAATATTCCTATTCTTTGAAACTGAAGGATTAGTATTCTTGGCATACTTTCTTGGTCCTTTCTGCACCTCCCCCCCGCTCATTTAATTCCATATCACATGTCTGCTTAGAGCAGCCAGGCAACACACATTTCGCTGCCTGAGTGATTGAGGATCTGGATACAGAGAATTTACCCCTCAAGCAGCTACTCCCCCAGTAAAATCATTGTCTACATACATTGATAGCTGAAGAAGCGTACAGCTCCCTATAACTGAAGGGTTCCCCCCTACTCCCCCTGAGCTGTGTGCACTCACACCTAGCCATGCTGGCTTTGTAAGAAACATGAATTAATTTTCTCTTCCATGCGTAAAAATATGCACCTTAGGTGAGAAGTGGATATTCATAGAGTTATGTCATTTCTACATTTATTATTAACCTTTTCTCTGTCAAAGACTAACAAAATATCACAGTTCTCAAGTTGGGTGAGGTTTAACTGTCCTAAGGAAGTTCTTTACGGGCTTAGGGCTGCATTATAGTCAGTTTACATTCTCTGGGTCAAGTCATTAAAATATAGAGATGAAGCTGATTTACATTGCATCTTGCTTTCCCGTAATTCTCACTTTACTTGTAATCCCAGATGCCTCCGGTTTATATAAAAAATACCTTACCCATGAATGTCTAGACAAATGTTCCAGCAATACTCTTCCAGCAGGCTGCTAGCATTCCTGGGTATTTGTATGCAGCCAGCTCTCCAAATGTGATGTATCACCGTTGAGATTCCTAGATACTGTTGTGATGTATAAAACCAGGTCTAGGCTTGCCGTTTTAACATTTCCTTAAATTTCATTATATGCTGTAATTTATGTGCTGTTGTTAGGAAAAATCCTGCATACTGTTGTTCAGGGTGGAGGGCTTGTAAGGTTATTCGGGCCCTATAACTCAATACTTCAAATGTTCTGTGGTTTGCATGGGAAAATGGGAGAATGCACACAATATAATATTTCTGTTTGAAAGCTACTGTATATTCCCCAATATATTTGAAAATGAAACATAGGGAAACATATCCCTAGGACAAAGTTCTCCCGTCAACGTATAAAACGTTTACCATTTACTATGCTCTGTTAAAGAATAAACTAGTAGGTAAATAATCCATGGAACAGCATAGGGGCCCCCAATTTCTCAATCCCAGCAATACACAGCACACACTGATTTCCAATAGAACAGGTGGTCCAACAGCGTGGGGTCAGCTTGTTTCTAAAAAGGTTGTCCATGCAAATGTCTCTATTTTGTTGGTACTGACCGTTTTTTTCTGTATTTTATATTAAAGGGTTAGAAAAATGGGTCTGTGTCCCCTTCCCCCCCTACAAACAGCGCCACTCATGTCCATGGGTAAGGAAGCTCTGCTACATTCACTTAAATAGGGATGAGCTGCTATTCCGCACAAAGCGCATTGACAAGCCTTTCTGGGGAAAACAAAAACATCCTTTTTTCTTACACTGAATAAAAACGTTAAGGCCTTATGCACACGAATGTGTTTTTGCGTCCACAATTCACCTGAAAAACTTGCGGGTGAATTGCGGACCCATTCATTGCTATCGGCCCATGTACACAACCGTGGTTTCCATGGTCCGTGCACTGGCTGGGAGTCTGGACCGCAAAAAGATAGGAAATGTCTTATTACGGGCCGCATTTGCCGTCCAGGCTCATTGAAATCAATGTGTGCACGGTCCGTGATTGGCAGACGGCCCGCGGATGACTCTCCGCGGCCGTCCATGCCGCAATCACGGGCCGTGCACACAGCTACGGTCATGTGCATAAGGCCTAATGGATTACTACTGAAAAAACATTTAAAAAAAACCATAAGAAATGTCTTTTAGCATACTTTGAAAATGTTTAATACTTCAATTATTTACAGTTCTTAGTGCTCAGAGTTAGAAACCCAAACCCTGCAACTATTCTATTCTTAGCTTCTCATGACAATACTTCCTGTTCTTTCCCTTGTTCACTTGTCATTGAGACATTCTGTGGGACCAAATCACCATTTACATCAACATCCGAACTGGTTTGAATAGTGGCAACTTAGATTAGTGTAAAACCCAGTAGTGTCAAATGGCCCCAACACCTTCTCCATAAGCGAGTGTCAGCAATCTGTGGGTATATTCAGTATTATATCAACTGATGTCCTTGGTTGAACTTGATGGACATGTGTCTTTTTTCAACCGTACTAACTATGTAATGTCCTGTCGGTGAAAAACGAGTCTTTATCCGATTCAGGACCGGTCTATTTTGATCCTTCAGGACCAGACACCGTTTAGCCATTTTTAGCACGCATTAGTTAAATGGCTATAACTTTTTTATTTGTTGGGCTAGCGACATGATATTTGCATTGTTATTTGTTTTTTTTCTGTAGACAATGCAGGTATTTTTTTTTTATACATATACTTTTTGCTATTTTAGAATTTCTACACTTAAAGTTTGAAAATTTTAGTAAAAATACATGCTTTTTTACATATCAGCAATTTTTTTCTGGTAATAATATGATTTTACCCTAAAATAGACCTTTTATTTGTGATCGTCATTGTCTACCGTAAATTTTGATATATTAGATGTCTATTTTTAGGTAATTGGGTCAGGGCTAGCGTTACGACAATGATTGGCGGGGGGGGGGTGCGGAAACGTTTTTTTTGGGTGTGTATTTATTATTATAATTTTTTTTCCACTTTATTTTTTTTATTATTATGGTCTGTCCTTCAAAGGTCAGAAAAGACCTTTTGGGACTTTATTTATTTTTTCTTATTTTACACCTTGTTTTTTCACTATAACTGTGGCAGCCCCAGTTACAGGGAAAATCAGCCCTCTTATAGTGACTATTGTCACTAATAGGGCTGTGCCGGGTCTAGTTGGACCCAGCAGCAGTCTCTCACTAATGGCACCCGGCGATCATGTAACCAGTGACATGATCACCGGGACCAATAGAGGCAGCGGCGCTGGTTCTGCCTCTATTATATACACAGTGCTCATTGAGTGCTGTGTAGAAAACATCAGAGAAGATAGAAGCTGCGAAAGCTGCTTCTATTCTCTCCTCACGGTCCCCGGCAGTCACTGACTGCCGGTCACCCGACATTCGGCTGCCCGAACCGGTTAATATATTTCAGTAAGTGGGATGGAGTCAAATCTCTTCATGTGGTTGGCCCCAGATGTTCTCTTGTACCAGGGGGGATGGGAGTTAGGCTGGGTTCACACGAACATGTTACGTCTGTAAAGGACGGAACGTATTTTGGCCGCAAGTCCCGGACCGAACACACTGCAGGGAGTTGGGCTCCTGGCATCATAGTTATGTACGACGCTAGGAGTCCCTGCCTCACTGCAGGACAACTGATCCATACTGTAATCATGTTTTCAGTACGGGACAGTAGTTCCACGGAGAGGCAGGGACTCCTAGCGTCGTAAATAACTATGATGCTAGGAGCCCGGCCCCCTGCAGTGTGTTCGGTCTGGGACTTGCGGCCAAAATACTTTCCGTTCTTTATGGACGTAACATGCTCGTGTGAACCCAGCCTTACAGTTGTGTTCTGTTCCTTGGTCTCTGTTGGAGTGTCCCACCACTGGACCAAAGGAGCTGGTACTGCTGATGCACTTTATGTTTTGCTGAGTAGCTCAGACTGAGAAGTCTCTTGACTGCTTGATGCCAGGTCAGACTTGAGAGGTGAGTGACTCTTAATAGCTTCTGACAAGAATATGCAGCAGGCATGGCCGTCCTTAACCTTTTTGGTGCCCAGGGCAAGGGTTAATGGTGGGGCCCCATCTGCATCTCCCAAAAATCACCAATGTTGTGAGAATTCTATGGCACAGCGTAGGCAAAGAAATAAATAGATAAAGGGTATAAAAGGTCTATGCTCTGTTAAAGAATAAACCAGTAGATAAAAAATCCAATGAACACCATAGGGGCCCCCAATTACTCAACCAGTCCCAGCGATACACAGCCCAGACTGATTTCCTCTAGAACAGGTGGACCAACAGCAAGGGGGCAGCTTGTTTTAGGGAAAACCAGCCACTAGGTTTCTCTGCAAGGCACTAGTTTAGGATTTGTGTGGGTGACCTCATGTTGTCTGTTTGATTTATTCATTTTATGAACACATGATAGGCTTAGATACAGGGCTCCAGCAGACAGTATTACTCATGATAGGCTTAGATACATGACTCCAGCAGACAGTATTACACATGATAGGCTTAGGTAAAGGGCCCTGCAGACAGTATTACATGTGGTAGGCTTAGATACAGGGCCCCAGCAGACAGTATCACACATGATAGGATTAGATACAGAGCCACAGCAGACAGTATCACACATGATAGGATTAGATACAGAGCCACAGCAGACAGTATCACACATGTGAAGCTTAGATATAGGCCCCCAGCGGAAAGTGTCACATATGATAGAATTAGATACAGAGAAACAGCAGACAATTTCACAACATGAGAGGCTTCGATGCAGGGCTCAAGCAGACAGTATCACACATGATAGGCTTAGGATACAGTGCCCCAGCAGACAGTTTCAAACATGATCGACTTAGATATAGGGCTCCAGCAGTCAGTATCACACATGAGAAGCTTAGATACAGGTCCCAAGCAGACAGTATCACACATGATAGACTTAGATACAGAGCTCCAGCAAACAGTATCACACATGAGAAGCTTAGATACAGGGCCCAAGCAGACCGTATGACACATCAAAGACTTAGATACAGGGCTCCAGCATACAGTATCACACATGAAGAGCTAAGATACAGGGCACCAGAAGACAATGTCCATTCCATATACTTACCCTTTCCGCTCCCGAGTTAGGTCCTCTTCACCTCTGTCCACAGTACTGGTTCCTGCTGCCATTCAGCATCACAACGTTATCTGCACCAGACATACAGTGCTGCACCCAGAGCTGAAACTACCCAACTCAGGAGCGGAGCGGGTCAGTATATGGAGATGTTACCCAGGCAGCGACGCAAGGGCCTGGGAGTTGATGCCCCGTTTGCCCCACCTAAAGGTGGGCCCTTGCTGCAACTCAGACCCTCGTCTCTTACTTGTTGCTGGGAACCTGGTTGAAGATGCAATAGACTGGCCCTTAATGAGCAACAGTGAGCTAGCAACCCATGAGCCAACTATAATCTGGTAAACTACAGTTCAGAATAGCATGTACCTATCCAAATCAATATTGATGGGCTACCACACAGTTGAACATGCCTGCAAATGTTAGTGAATACTTCTTTTACACATAGGAAAAGCGAAGCATTTCATAGAAAAGTAGGACTGATAGGGCTATGACAGAAGTGCTTTTTATGCAAAATCTTTTTCCACTCAGAAGAAGCTTTATTAGCATTTCAACAGTTCCTGATAAGGAGCGGAGCGGGTCAGTATATTGAGATGTTACCCAGGCAGCGACGCAAGGGCCTGGGAGTTGATGCCCCGTTTGCCCCACCTAAAGGTGGGCCCTTGCTGCAACTCAGACCCTCGTCTCTTACTTGTTGCTGGGAACCTGGTTGAAGATGCAATAGACTGGCCCTTAATGAGCAACAGTGAGCTAGCAACCCATGAGCCAACTATAATCTGGTAAACTACAGTTCAGAATAGCATGTACCTATCCAAATCAATATTGATGGGCTACCACACAGTTGAACATGCCTGCAAATGTTAGTGAATACTTCTTTTACACATAGGAAAAGCGAAGCATTTCATAGAAAAGTAGGACTGATAGGGCTATAACAGAAGTGCTTTTTATGCAAAATCTTTTTCCACTCAGAAGAAGCTTTATTAGCATTTCAACAGTTCCTGATAAGGAGCGGAGCGGGTCAGTATATTGAGATGTTACCCAGGCAGCGACGCAAGGGCCTGGGAGTTGATGCCCCGTTTGCCCCACCTAAAGGTGGGCCCTTGCTGCAACTCAGACCCTCGTCTCTTACTTGTTGCTGGGAACCTGGTTGAAGATGCAATAGACTGGCCCTTAATGAGCAACAGTGAGCTAGCAACCCATGAGCCAACTATAATCTGGTAAACTACAGTTCAGAATAGCATGTACCTATCCAAATCAATATTGATGGGCTACCACACAGTTGAACATGCCTGCAAATGTTAGTGAATACTTCTTTTACACATAGGAAAAGCGAAGCATTTCATAGAAAAGTAGGACTGATAGGGCTATGACAGAAGTGCTTTTTATGCAAAATCTTTTTCCACTCAGAAGAAGCTTTATTAGCATTTCAACAGTTCCTGATAATATGTAGCATTTAAGGAGCTTACCAGGTTATTATTCTCTGCCAGTTCATCTCAATTGAACGGAAAAAAAATTGCTAGTGAGGGAGATTAAAGTGCTCTATGGGAAAATGGGCTTAAGTGATATATATCAGACAGGGCATGGCTACATGGAACACCTGCCAATTAGAAACATGGGCTCACTCTCTGTAGGCAGGTGCAGTCCCAGCAGGCTAATGGGCAATAGATTTTGGTATCCCCTGAAAAACCAGCAAATCTATCATTAGTGCAGGATGAGGGTAGGCGGAATGAGCGATGCCAATAGGGAAAGAGGGTGCAATTTATGAATTAAAAATGGATTGAATACATTGAAGTAAATCTCTCTGCCTTTTCTTTGTACAAGTAATATAACATTTAACATTGTGTTCAATCGGCTGATAAAGCTGTAGGGGCCGGTGTACACTGTAGTTCATTGGTGTGGGAATGCTGCCTTACACTACTACAGATATGTAGTAGGGTACCCAACCTCTGATTCATTGAGAACTGCAGTTGTGTGAAGAGGATCGAGGTAGAGGGAGTAAGTATTAACTAATTCTAAAAATAAGAACGCTAGGGATTGTTGGGGTATGAAGTACAAGGGGCAACTAAATAAATGGTTGTCAGTCTGTCAGCTGTCATGCTGAACTTCAGGGACTTGGGTACCGCTTGTCACATCCCTATCTGTCATATGGGAAGTGGTTAGTACTGTTGCCTTTCAGCACTGGGGATCTGGGTTTGAATCTGACCAAGGATGATATCTACACAGAGTTTGTATGTTCTCCTTGTGTTTGTGTGGGTTTTCTCCATGTACTCCGGTTTCCTTCCAGACTTCAAAAACATGCAGACAGGTTAATAGGCTTCCTATGAAATTGACTTGTCTGTAACAGGGGAAATTAGATTGTGAGCCACATTGGGGTCAGGGACTGGCATGAATGGTCACACCAGCTGTACAGCACTGTGTAATATGTTGGCCCTATATAGGCAACAGAAATAAATATATGAATATGGAATTTTATAAAATGAATATTCCAAATCCCAAATGAAATTAGGTCATGTATATTAGCAGTTATTCCAATGGTCCTCAATTCTAAAGCACAATTCAGTTTTGTAGACAACAAATCAGAAAGTAGTTCTTTGGATGGATAATATTTGAATGCATACATATTGGGAAATCTAAACATAAGTGTGATAGATTGATTGAAATTGTAATGGAATAAATGCTATCATTTTTTTTACCCCTGTTGGTATAGTATCATCGTGGCTACAATGTGGTCCAAGAGTCTCATTCACATGGCCCCTGACTGACCAGCCCCATTCCAAAAAAAGGGTGGAGGGTTTTTATCCTTTGACTCCCTGACTCCTGGAACTGTCCAGGAACACAACACATGTGTGACCTTTTCTGCTTTAGTTGTTTTCTTCAATACTGATCTCTGTCTGCATATAGATTAGCACATTCAAGTTGCCTCTGATTGGATACTGGCACATAAGTTCCTGTTAGAAGAAAGCAGCGCAGGACAATGCAGGAGATACGTGTTGTGTTTTAGGGGCACTGTAGCTAGGGCATTTGTATTGGCACTATTTTGCAGTAACTTCTGAAGGAACTGCAATGTAATTGGAATTATTTATGGACGATGGTATGGTTGGTACAGTAATATGGGTAATTATTAGAGATGAGCGAACTTCCCAAAATTCATTCCGTGTCCGATTCATTCAAACTGGTCGTTAGATTGCATTCTTCTGAATAAATTTGATGCAAATTGACAGTGCACCGATCACCCTGAAAAGTCGTGCATGACACTATTTCAAACTTTTTAACACCAAGACAGCATTAGTAATGTCAACGTGACAGCAACATATAGGACTTTGTGTAAATGGGTGGTAGCCAGTGGTAACAAACAGCCTTTTTAAAAACACACTGCACTTTCAGATTTTGTATGCAAAACAGTCCAAAAATGATCCCTTTTTCAGGGCAGATGCCTGCCAGTGTTTATACTAACATAGTGGTATGTGAAGGAGCAATCGCTTTTTAACAAGTAGTCCAAAATATTTTTTTTGTGGAGTAGCAGGAGGTTTGGTGTTATTTTAACCCCTTAATGATGCAGCCTAGTTTTGGCCTTAAGGCTCCGAGCCCATTTTCAAATCTGACATGTGTCATTTTATCATTTTATGTGGTAATAACTCTGAAATGCTTATACCTATCCAAGCAATTCTGAGACTGTTTTCTCGTGACACATTGGACTTTATGTTACTGGTATCATTTGGTCGATATATTCAGTGCTTATTTGTGAAAAATAGAAAAATGTAGAGAAAATTTGGAAAAATTATAATTTTTCAGAATTTAAATGTATCTGCTTGTAAAACAGATAGTAATACCACACAAAATAGTGACTAGTTCACATTTCCCATATGTTGGCATTATTTTTGAATATACTTTTATTTTTGTGGGATGTTACGAGTCTTAGAACATAAGCAGCAATTTCTCATATTTTGAAGAAAATTTCAAAAGCTTTTTTTTTTAGGTACCAGTTCAGTTCTGAAGTGGCTTTGAAGGGCCTATATATTAGAAACCCCCCATAAATCACCCCATTTTAAAAACTAGACCCCTCAAAGTATTCAAAACAGCATTTAGAAAGTTTCTTATCCTTTTGGGCATTTCACAGCAATTTAAAGCAAAGTAGAGGTGAAATTTACAAATTTCATTTTTTATGCAAAAAATCCTTTTTATTCAATTTTTTTCCGTAAAACAGAAGGTTTTACCAGAGAAACACAACTCAATATTTATTACCCAGATTCTGCAGTTTCTAGAAATACCCTACATGTGGCCCTAGTGTGCTAATAGACTGAAACACCGGCCTCATAAGCAAAGGAGCACCTAGTGGATTTTGGAGCCTCCTTTTTTAGATTATATTTTAGGCACCATGTCAGGTTTGAAGAGGTCTTGTGGTGCCAAAACAATAGAAACCCCCCAAAAGTGAGCCCATTTGGCAAACTTCACCCCTCAAGGAATTTATCGAGGGGTATAGTGAGCATTTAGACCCCACAGGTTTTTGCTGCATTTCTACAAATTAGGATGTGAAATTGGAAATCACATATTTTTCTAATAAAAAGTGCACATTTTGGGGGCGGGGCTAGCGCGCTGAACAAGATGGACGTGTGAAAGGAGAGCTCTCCCGGTGATTGAGAACATCTATCAGCATCTGCCGACCTAGCAGGCTAAAACTCACCCTGATCCAACCGCAAATTATAGCGCAGACATCAGGAACTACCAGAGGTGGAAATTATTCGGCTGGGGACGGTGGCTATGTAACACGAGTCAGGCCGGAGCCTTGCGACCGGAAGACGCCGACACGTGGAGATCTCTCCTGCTAGCATCCCTCTCCTCCGGATCTCTCCCCCTACTGAAACCACATCAGTGGGTGATACCGGAGAATACCGGAACACTGCGACGGCATACAACCGTCAAGTCCTTGCAGCGGCGGCCCACAAGAGAGAAAAGCCTGCGGACTTGATTTCCCATAGGGGCGATAGAGGCGGGAAGAGGGCGACGACATTATCACCGCCCTTCCAGCAGCCCTATAACCTGGTGGAGGTTGAAGGACAAGGAATCTCTGCTGAGCCGTGAGTACACAAACTTTGTGGGGCTTATTACACTACACGACTGTGACCCTGCAACTGAGGCCTGTCGGAGCTCTGAGACCAGGCCCTCAATTAGTCTCACAGACACAGGCAGGAGCAAACGGGGAAGCGGCATTGGCTCCATAGCAGCAGCGATTGCTACAAGTGGGACTGTATACACACTTGTGTAACTGGGCTTAGCTCAAATTTTTCTTGAGGACTCCTCGGGCCTCTAATACGCTCACCGTTATATTGAACCTACTGGGGTCTTAGGCCCAATTTTTTCCCAATTGGAACTATTTGCATAATGGTACCAATTTGAACAGTGGAGCTAGGAGGGGAGAAACTGAAAGAAAACCACAAGTCGTTTACCTCTAGTATTACCAAAAATAGAGTTCAAACATGGTCAGAGGCCATAAAACGGATAGCTGGGACACCCCCAAACAGAAGAAAAAAGGTCAGACAGATATGGATAAATTCCTACATAAAAAATCTCCTACATCGAAAAAAGACGGCCATAAAAGTGGGAAGATGCCTCCCCAACAAACAGACCAGATAGAATCTTCTGACGATAGCTCAGAGGAAGAAGCTCCCAGTGGTACTGGTTCAATAAATATATCTAAGGCGGCAATGCAAAAGATAATTGAAAACGCTTTGAAATCGGTTTTTAAAGAGCTTGTAGAATTCAAACAAGAAGTGCGACAAATGCATAAAAGAGTCGAGGTACTAGAAGAAACCCAAACTAAGTTGCTGACTCACAGCGCAGCAACAACTACCGCAATGGAGAACTGCTAAATTCATTTTAATAGTATTCTCTCCTATGTAGAAGACCAGGATAACAGGGGACGGAGAAACAACCTGCGGTTAAAAGGTATTCCAGAGACGGTCACGCCGACCGAAATCTCGCTGACGGTAACCAAAATGTTTCAAGCATTGATGCCAGATGACCAAGGCGACAATCTAGTGGTAGAAAGAGCGCACAGAGCGCTGAGGCCGAAACCAAAAGATGGAGACCCCCCAAGATATGTGATCTGCCGACTTTTAAATTCAACACATAGAGATATAATTCTCCGGACAGCCAGAGAGGCTCACACGTTAGCGTACAATGGATATAATTATACAATATTCCAAGATATCTCTCCAGTTACCATGAACAAAAGAAGAGAACTAAAACCGCTGACAGAATCTCTGAGAGCCAAAGGTATCCAGTACCGATGGTTGTTTCCCTTTGGGATCGCCTTCGTAATTAATGGTTCTATGAAAACCATAAGATGTCCAGATGGCCTAACACCTTTATATGACGACCTCGGAATGGACTCGAGACGGCCACTGTCCTGGCTTCAAATTGTTGATGTTGCATCGCTTCCGAGACCCCCGAACCCTCACATAATTGCACCAGGGATATCGACACGGGGACACAACAGTAGGAAGAGACTTTCCACCCAAACGGAAGTTGACCCAGAGGCGACCCCTTGAAGGGATGTTTGTATCCTTACCTGAGATGCTCGTTTCTAAAATGTTTCCAGAATATTATTCAGGAATGTTTATTTTTTGATGCAAGGGGTTACACCAAATATGGTCAATACTTGCACTTTTGAATGTTTTGTATACTCAGTTTATTTTATGTTCTCCTCTCCTGGTTTAACATATACTGTGATATATCTGTATAAGTAACCCACTATACTTGTATAAGTTATTGTTACTAACATTGTACCCAGCATTACGAGACTTACATCACACATGTCAGATATACACGTAACTACATGGAATTTAAAAGGGATGAATTCACCAACAAAGCGATCTAGACTTCTCCAGGTCCTGAGATCTCAAAACACAGATGTTGCCATGCTACAAGAAACGCATTTAATAAAAGGGAAGATGCCCCAGCTATCTACAGCATATTTCAACAAGTGGTTCCACTCACAACATCCTGACTTAAAAAAATGTGGTGTGTCCATAGCCATAAAACAATCTGTACCCTTTACATATATATCTCAGCTTTCTGATCAAGAAGGGAGATTCCTCTTTGTTAAAGGCTTAATTGCAAACACACCAATCACGTTTGCAAGCATATATGCACCAAATACTCAGCAAGTCAAATGGCTGGTAGCCACTTTGCAACAATTGAAGTTATTCCAATCTGGGATATGCATTCTAGGAGGGGATCTAAATGTTACTCTAGAGCCGTTGTTATATTCGTCCAAAGGTAGCTCCCAGCAATCGTATAGGAGTCTTAGACTACTACAAAAAACACTGGCAGACCTTCAGTTGAGGGACATATGGCGATCATTTCACCCAACGGTTAAGGACTACACACACTTTTCAGCGCCCCACCAATCCTATCAACGGCTTGACTATTTGTTCGTTCAGGCCCCACAACTCACCATGGTGTCCACAATAGCTATTAAGCAAATTGTTGTATCAGATCATGCCCCCGGTGGTTATGGGTTTTAGGGTGGCATCTTTACCCAAATCGTCACACACCTGGAGGTTAAATGAAACATTATTGAGGTCCTCTGTACATACGCAAAGGATTTCAGGTAGCCTCTGACACTACTTTAATGAAAATATAGCTGAAGATATATCCATGGCCAACACTTGGGAGGCACACAAAACGGTAATTAGAGGAGAGTTTATTTCTATAGGCTCTCATGCTAAAAAGACCCATATGAAAGAAGTAGATGAGACTATGAGGAAGATATTAACTTTAGAAGGTAAACATAAATTGTCCTTAGCGGTTCAGACCCAAAGAGAATTGGTTACACAGCGGGAACACCTTAAACAGATACTAAACCTCAGAGCCTCTAAAGCTTACCTAAATTCCAAACATGCCATGTACCTCCATGGTAATAGAGGATCAAAGCTCATGGCCCTCATGGCTAAAAAGCGACAAGACCGAGCTTATATTAAAACAATTAAGACAGGGAGTGGGAATACATACACAAAAACAGGAGCTATTGTGCAACAATTTAAATCCTACTACGAGACTTTATATGGTATAAGGACACAGGAGTCCGGGGAACAATTTACAAAACGAAGCGAAGCAATAGATACTTTTTTGCAGAACTTACATCTCCCTTCAATTGACGGCAATCAGAGGGACGTGTTGTCTCGGCCCTTCTCTGTCCCCGAAGTAGAGGCTGCCTTGCAAGGCATGCCTCTAGGAAAGAGTCCGGGACCAGATGGACTCCCAGCGGTCTATTACAAAACCTTTCGAGATTTGTTATTGCCACATATGGTATCGACATATAACTCAAGGTCTGAGGGAAGTGGGTTTACCCGACAGACCTTAGAGGCGCACATCACTATCATTCCTAAAGCCGAAAAAGACCCGACTCTCTGCAGCAGTTACAGGCCTATATCATTACTAAATGTAGACATAAAGATTTATGCTAAGATCCTCGCAAATAGACTGAAACTGTTGATACCGAACTTGATAAACTTGGAGCAAGTGGGATTTGTAGCGGGGAGAGAGGGCAGAGACAACACTCTAAGAGTATTACATCTGATAAAGCTGGCTCATAAACGTCAACTCCCCTTAGTGCTATTATCCACTGACGCGGAAAAGGCGTTTGATCGGGTAGATTGGACTTTTATGGTCAAAACGCTTCAAAAGTTTGGCCTACCGGAATTCATGATTAAGCAAATTATGGCTCTGTACACTTGTCCTTCTGCGAAGGTCCGAGTGAATGGTACCCTATCCCCCCCATTTCAGATTTCAAATGGCACGAGACAGGGGTGTCCGCTATCCCCTCTTCTATTCGTTTTAACGATTGAAACCCTGATTCAACATATTCGTCAATGCAAATAGATTCAAGGGTGGAGATTGGTGGCCGATTACATTTGACGGCATCCTTTGCCGACGACCTCCTGATATTAACCTCAAACCCACAAGTCTCGTTCCCCATACTAGCCGACATGTTTGCCAAATTCGAGGGACTCTCAAATTTTAAAATTAATCCGGATAAATCTGTAGCATTAAACATAACGTGCTCTGAAGAGGTGGCACAACTCACGTCTCCATTTAAATGGTCATCAAAATCGATTAAGAATTTAGGTATACAGATTGCACCTTCCCCGGACTCCTGGTTTTCACTTAATTATAAGCCTCTGATCTCGCAAATTGACAGTTTACTGACAAATTGGAAATTACCATATATATCCTGGCTAGGCAGATGTAACCTAATAAAAATGTTGATAATTCCCAAGATAACCTATCTGCTACAGACTGTGCCTATTTTCCTACCGCAGCATTATTTTCATAGCATCAACTCTAAACTGCTGAGATATGTCTGGGGTGGGAAAGGACATAGGCTGGCGCACAAATCTCTGACTAGACCAAAAACATTAGGGGGTCTTAATTTCACAGACCTCCAAACCTTCTATCAGGCTACTCAGATGAACAGAATACTAGATTGGTATGGGGTATCTCGCTCTAAACTGTACGTATCTATAGAAGAGGAGATGAGTGGTAGGCCTTTAACTCAAGTGTTGCTGCAATCAGTATTACCTGGCCTGAAAGATGCGCCTGCCAACTTACTCACAAAAGCGGTGTTAGCTGTATGGAAACAACTGTCATTAAAAGAGGACGTCTGCCCCACTCCTACACTCCTGACAACGATAGGTGATTTATTAGGTCTTAAGGAGGTGAGTGAGGGGGTCCGAACCTCCTTAGGTTCGGATTTGAAAGAAGTGGCTTTAGGGAATATTGTACACATGGACAAATTCCCTTCATTAGAGGCCATAAGAGTAAAATACCCTCAAATACGAATACATTACCTAGAGTATATGCAACTGCTCTCGAACTATAATTTTCTTGTTAAACATGGATTTGTTACTAGACCACTAACATGGTTTGAGTCATTGCTGTCCTCGTCAACACCAATACCGAAATCCCTCTCCTTGCTTTATAAGAAAATAGTTTCAATAGATGGGACGAATGTCTTACCTCATATTTTGTCTTGGGAGAAAGAGTTGAAAGTTCAATTCACAAAAGCTGAAATACAACATATTTATAAATCCAGTTGTGGGCCCTCTAGATGCATAAACCTACAAGAGACCTCCTATAAACTAGTAAGTAGATGGTACAAAACTCCGGAACTACTTCATCGTATAGAGCCTAAGATATCTCCCCTATGTTGGAGGTGTAACCAACAAGTAGGCACATACACACACCTCTGGTGGGAATGTGCATATATTCAACCCTTCTGGAGAGAAGTACAACGCATTCTGACACTTATTTGCCCCACAGCTCAGACCTTATCGCTCACTTATTTACTTCTGAACTTACATCCTGACAACCCCTCAAGACATCCTAGGGAGGAACTGTGGCCACAATTAGTGCTAGCGGCAAAGGCTTTGATCCCGTTATGCTGGAGGAAGACAACCCCCCCATCCATAGCCCAATGGTTGAATAAAGTGGCTCAAATATCAAGACTAGAGGAGCTAAGCTATTTAGCTTTAAGAAACTTAGGCAAATATTATAAAATCTGGCAGCCTTGGCTGAACTTTTTTAATGACCTTAGGGGATATATAGATTGCTTGGATGATTGAAGTAACTGGGGTCTGCAGCCCTCTCCTAACAACAAGGTAGAGATGTCACCTATTGAAGGCACTTACAATATTAGGTGCTTACAATACTATAAAGTAAATCTTAGGAACATCTGCTGACACAACTAGATGTAAAGAAGTTTGTTCTATGCGTTAATAAGTTGAGTTTACGAAATCTGACATATTGAAATGTTTTGTTCTCAATAATGAAACTAATGAATAGCTAATACAAAGTGATTCATCTTTAATGTATTGTATAACATGTATGATGAAAAAATTGGAAAAAACTAATAAACAAAGTTTTGACAAAAAAAAAGTGCACATTTTTATTTTTTACAAGGAATAAAGGAGAAAAAGCACCACAACATTTGAAAAGCAATTTCTCCCGATTACTGCAATACCCCATATGTGGTCATAAACTGCTGGTTGGACAAACGGCAGAGCTCAGAATGGCGTGAACACTATTTGGCATGTAGATTTTGCTGGATTAGTTTCTGGGCACTATGTCGCATTTGCAGAGCTTCTGAGGTACCAGTACAGGGGAAATCCCATAAAAGTGACCCCATTTTGGAAACTAGACCCCTTGAGGAATTCATTGTAGTTTTCATGGGGTGCATACAACTTTTTGACCAGTTTTTATTCTATTTTTTAAGAGGCGTGGTGACTAAAAAACAGCAATTCTACTATTGTTTTTTATTCCGTGTTCACCATGTGCTATAAATGACATTCACTTTATTCTGCGGAGCGATTTGATTACGGCGATACCATATGTTTATATGTTTTTTGAGGTCTTATGGCGTTTGCACCATAACTTTTTTATTTTTCCATTAATAACACAGTGTGAGGGCTTGTTTTTTGCGTAACAAACTGTAGTTTCGATCAGTACCATTTTTGGGTACATGCGACTTTTTGATGTCTTTTTATTTCATTTTTTGGGAGGTGAAGTGACCGAAAAATAGCGAGTATGGTTTATTATTATTTTCTTTTACGGCGTTGACCGCGCTGGATAAATAACAAAATACTTTTGTAGTTCAGGCCGTTATGGACGCGGCGATACCAATTATGTATAGTTTATTTGTTTATTAATTTTTTAATAATAAAGGACTGATAAGGGAAAAAGGGGGATTTTTACTTTTAAACTTTTATTTTTTTAATTTTATTCAACTTTATTTTCCTTTTTTTTTGTCCCATTGGGGGACTTGAAGGCAGGAGGCACTGATCGCTATTCTAATACACTGCACTACATGCGTAGTGCAGTGTAGTAGATCTGTCAGCTACTCATTGACAGCAAGCATAGTGGGTCCCGACTTTGTCCGGACCCACTAGGCTTCCGTAGATGGTATAGCCGAAGGCTATTGTTAGGCCTCCATTTGCTATAGTAACCATCGTTGCCCCCGATCATGTTGCGAGACATCGATGGTGTTTTAACCCCTAAGAAACCGCGATCGCTATAGAACGCGGCTTCTAAGGGGTTAATCAACGGGGACATCGCGATTGGTCCCTGCTGAAGGAGCTCTGACAACTGCTGTACGAGACAGCAGTTGTCACAGCTCCTGTATGTGCCTGGAGGGGGGCCGGAATGGCCGTTCCTCACGTGACGTACTATTTGGTCATGGAGCATGAATGATGCACTTATCATGACCTAATAGTACGTCCAGGAGCGGGAAGGGGTTAAAGAAAAAAATATATATATATTATGTACCACTTCCACCGCCATGACTGCATGTGCCAGTGGCAAGTGTGCCTGATCATCCTGGAAATTGAAGAGACAGTGGCTTTTTACTCGGACACCGGCTGAAGTATAATGGCACTTTTGGTGGCAATATTGGATATATGCAAAACAATGAGTGATGTCTCATCAGCAACATCTGTTTCAAAAGGCAGCGGCCTGATATCAGCACCAGGATTAATATTATCGAAGAATATTTGTGAATGATGTGAAAAAGTAATGTAATAATTTTGTTTCATTTTTGTTTGCATTTGTACCCTGACCTGTATAGGATGGGGTATCTACCTTCACATGTAATTAGGTTACCTCCAGGGGCGTAACTAGGAAAGACTGGGCCCCATAGCAAACTTTTGACTGGGGCCTCCCCTCCCCTGGGTGTCACACAACCCCCCCCCCCTTGTAGATAGTGCCTTTTTTACAGCCCCCCCCTGTAGATAACGCCATACAGCCCCCCCTGTAGATAACGCCATACAGCCCCCCCCCCTCTGTAGATAGCGCCATACATCCCCTGTAGAGAACGCCATACAGCCCCCCTGTAGATAACGCCATACAGCCCCCCTGTAGATAACGCCATAGAGCCCCCCTGCAGAGAACGCCATAAGCCCACCCCTGTAGAGAACGCCATATAGCCCCCCCTGTAGAGAACGCCATACAGCCACCCCCCCTGTAGGGAACGCCATACAGCTCCCCCCCCCTGTAGGGAACGCCATACAGCCACCCCCCCCCCCCCTAGTAGGGAACGCCATACAGCGTCCCCCCTCCCAAAAAAATGCGACCTACAGTGTGTCCTACAAAATACATGTATCCCCTCTCCACAGGATCTCCACAGGATAGGGGAGACATGAGTGATCGCTGGCAGCGATAGGGAGAACGGGGGACTGAAAGTCCCCTGAACTTCTCCATGACAAACCTCTGACTTCTGGCGTCTGCGCAGCTCAATAAAAATGAAAGGAGCGCTGGTCACGCATGCGCACAAGCACGACCGGCGCTCCATTCATTTCTACGGAGCTGCCGACACAGACCCCGGAAGTCCGAGGTTTGTGATGGAGAACTTCAGGGGACTTTCAGTCCCCCGTTCTCCCTATCAATGCCAGCGATCACACATGTATCCCCTATCCTGTCCTGTGGAGATCCTGTGGAGAGGGGATACATGTATTTTGCTCTATTTTGCGCCTTCAGGACCAGACACCGTTTAGCCCTTTTTAGCACGCGTTAGTTAAATGGCTATAACTTTTTTATTTGTTGGGATTTTTGCGACGTTTTTTCCGTAGACAATGCAGGTTTCATTTTTTATCGTTTTTATACACACCTTTTTTGCTATTTTAGAATTTTTATTGATAAAGTTTGAAAATAATAGTAAAAAAATAAGCTTTTTTACATTTCAGCTATTTTTTTTTGGTAATAACATAGTTTTACCCTAAAATAGACCTTTTATTTGTGATCGCCATTGTCTACCGTAAATTTTTATATATTACATGTCTATATTAGGGTAATTGGGTCAGCGCTAGCATTACAACAATGATTGGCGGGGGGAACGTTTTTTTTGGGGGGTGGGTATTTTATGTGTATTTATTATTTATATATATTTTTTCTTTCTTTTACACCATGTTTTTCCACTGTAACTGGAGCTGCACAGCAGCCCCAGTTACAGGGGAAATCAGCCCTCTCATAGTGACGATTGTCACTAATAGGGTTGTGCTGGGTCTAGTAAGACCCAGCAACAGTCTGTCAGTAACGGCATCCCGACGATCATGTGACCAGTCACATGATCACCGGGAGGAATAGAGACAGCGTGGCTGCTGTCTCTATTCCTGTACACAGCGCGCATTCAGCGCTGTGTACAAGTGATCAGAGAAGACAGAAGCAGCGAAAGCTGCTTCTATCCTCTCCTCAGGGTCCCCGGCAGTCACTGACAGCCGGAGACCCGACATTCAGCTGCCGATCGCGCGGGCAGCAAGTTAAAACCCGAGCCGTAGAAAGTCTATGGCTCGGGTTTTAAGGACCCTGACCGCTGGCCGTAAAAATACAGCCAGCGGTCGGGAACCAGTTAATGGCAGAGCGGGGAGATACCTCCCTGCTCTGCCGTAGTGTTCAGTGGCGTCCCGCTGTAGCAGCCATAGCGGCTGCTAGCGGAGCCTCCGGCCATGGTGGGGGCCCGTGCCGGCGGGCGACACGGGCCCCCTCATGCCGCGGGCCCCGTAGCAGCCGCTACTGCTGCTATGGCGGTAGTTACGCCACTGGTTACCTCTACACTGCTGTTGGATTTGCAGTCTTTTTTTTTTTTTTATAGGTGAAGCCACCTTCAATAAAATTATTATGGTAGCTTGTAAGAGGGGTGAACATGGCTGGGATAAATGATTGTAGTCTGTGTAACCTGTATTCTGCTACACTATGTGTATACTGTTAGTTTGTTATTACTGTTATCTGTCTGGTTATATTTGTAGAAGGAATATTTTTACTTATGAGAAAGTTGACAGATTGTACTGAGCATGCCCAGAAAGCCCAGCATAGTAGACTGAGGAAAGTTCTAGAAAGCAAGGGAAGGAGCAGGAGGCGGAGCTTTGTGCTAGAGGAGCAGACAAGAGAGTGAATGAAGAAAGACTGCAGAGAATCTCATGAGAGGAGAGACTACAGAGAGACCCCTGAAAGGAAAGTCTGTAAAGAGAGCAGAATCTATGGAGAAAACTGTGGAGACTGAGAGTTACAGGAGTAATTAACCCCATCATATATTTATAATAACAAAATTGCAGGGCGGATGGAATTATTCTCAATTCATTGTGTATATATAAAGGAAATCTGTCAGGTAGTTTTAACCCCATGAGCCTCCACCATGCGGTAATACATGACCTGACAATATTTCCAAACATTCCCTTGTATGTTTTTTTCAGATGCAGCAAAATCCTTCAAATCCACTTTTAAAACGGCACACACTATATGCTAATTACTCATTAGAGGGTCATGTGGCGGTGCCGCTATCCCGAAGAGTCACATAGTCCTGCCTCCAAACCCACCTTTCCATGTTTGAGTGACATCTCCCTGGCTGATACAACTTTCTAGGATGCGCCATTGCCTTGTGGCACTATACACAAGGGGGGGCTGTGTGGCACTGTACACAAAGGGGGGCTGTTTGGCACTATACACAAGGGGTAGCTGTGTAGCACTATACAATAGGGGGAGTTGTGTGTCACTATACACATGGGGGAACTGTATGCCACTATTTACAAGGGGGAGGGCTGTGGCTCTATCTACAGGGGCCTGAGTGTGGTGCAATCTACAGGGGTCTGTATGTGGCACTTTCTACTATGGGGAGGCTATGCTGCACTTTCTACTAATGGGGGGTTGTGTAGCACTGTATACAAGGGTGGGGGGCTGTGTGGCACTATATACAGTGGGAGCTGTATAGTTATATATACAGTGGGGGCTTTATGGCGATATCTACAGGGGGCTGTATGGCACTATCTACAAGGGGGAGGTGGGGCGCTGTCTACAAGTGGGTGTGACACTGTCTATACGCGGGACTATATAGCACTGTCTACAGGGGGGCTGTATGGCACATTCTACAGGGAGCACTATTTATATGGGGGGCTGCTTGTGGCACCTGGAGGGGGCCCCGGTCAAGAATTTTCTATGGGGCCCAGTCTTTCCTAGTTACGCCCCTGGCAGGAGTTAATGCAGAAGCTCCAGAGGATGGATGCCATTAGTCTTGGGCCTATTGATAGACTGCTGTGTGACCAATTTAGTTTGGGACTGAAGTGCATTCCCTTAAGGGTATGTTCACACAGTTTTTGCAGGCAGAAATTCTGCCATAAAATTCCGTTTGGAATTTTGAGGCAGATTTTGATCTGCCTGCACGCCGTTTGCCGCGTTTATCATTCAGCGCCACAGGCAAAAAACGCCACAAAATACACTTTCTCTGCCTCCCATTGATGTCAATGGGAGGTCAGAGACGTAAACGCCTGAAGATAGGGCATGTCGCTTCTTTGTCCCGCGAGATGGTTATTCCGCTCACGGGAAAAAAACATCTCCGCCCCATTGAAATCAATGGGAGGCATTTTTGGCCATTTATCGGAGCATTTTCCGACGCAGTTTCTGCGTCAAAAAACGCTTAAAAAAACTCTGTGTGAACTAGCCCTAAAACAGTTTTTGAGGAGAAGAGCAAAGTCTTGTCAAAATATAACTTTTCCAAAGTTACTCACAGAGGCAATTAAGTGCCACAAAGAAGAGTGTTTTCAGACTGAATGTGAGGTGCAGGGGGCAACCAAAGAGGCACCCCAAGACTGTCTAACAAGTGCTCAAGTGCATAAAAGACATGAATGTAGTGAAAAGTTAATGATTTTTCTTGACAACCTCACAGATCAGCTAGCTGATCTGAAGAAAAAGGTAAGTATAGTGACAGACAGCCGCTTTGTGATTCTGGATGTGGCACTGTCAGTAGGCAGAGTTACCAGCATAAACACCTTTTGATCTATTTTGCCAGATATCTCAAAGAATACGGAAGGTGTATCTTCCATATTTCCCACTACTCAAAATCACACAGACCACTTTATAAATATCAACTTTGTATTTTATACAATTACTTGTGACCACCAACTCATTCTGTTTTATGTGATTTTATTGAGACAGCTATTGTTATATATTTTTTTGTTACTATGAATTAATATAATAAAAGTATATTGTATCAAAAATGTGTTGGATTACTATAAGGTATTGTGGTATACATCTATAGTTATTGACTTTATGTGGTATACCACAGTTTGAACTAAGAGAGACATTATTTTCTTTGATAGGGCTAATCATTATAGATGTGTCCACCCTTATCTTTGCTTGAATTTAGTTAAAGGGAACCAGTCACCAGCCTTTCATTTATTGAACTCTTCTCACCCCTTGCTGGCCACTGCTGTCAAAAGTTCATTGCCATTATCCCCTCTCCTAAACTCTTCCTCCGACCGTAAATAACGGTCTGCAAACATTGTGCGCTTTTTATGGTAATAAAATCTGGCAGTCTGGTTTGTTCCTCTTCTTATGCCAGCCCACCGCCGAAAACTGTCCCACCCTGAATGCCAAAATCTCATCTGCGATAGGGCACATGCGCCAGTCATGTATGGTCCGATACCCTTCCCTGCTACGTCTGGGCCTCAAATCGAGTTACTAGGTAGGGTTACGTTTGAGTATACATTTGAAAAATTTGCTGTGGCATGTGCCTTTATGTTTTCATTTCTGAAGGCTCCTAGAAGAAAACTAGGCAATATTAAGGGTCCTATAATGGAGTTATCCGGCTACTTATGACCTCAGCAACTAAGGCAGGTTTTCTCGGCCGTGCGACTGCAGTAAAAACAATTTTTTACTTTTTACTGGGCCATCAAAAGCCCTATTTTGGGCCGTTTTCATGGACACACGGCTCCCATAGAACTCTATGGGGCTGTATAAAATGCGGCCATCGCTTGAATGTGATCCATGTGAAGGCCGTGCTTTCTGCCGCTTGCTCTCTCCTCCTGACAGTGCAAAGTGCATGTGAGGAGAAGCAGATTTTTTGCCAGATCTCCTGTCTAGGAGCAGAGCCTCTGTCTAGGAGCGAGATCCCCCCAGAGAGTTGCTGATGCTCTGGCCGGGGATTCCGCTCCAGGAGAAGCCCCTGACATCACTATCCATATATGGAGAATGACAATAAGGGCTCCTCCTGATGCACAATCCCCGGGATTCAGCTCCAGGAGAAGCCCCTGACGTCACTATCCATATATGGACAGTGACTACAGGGGCTACTCTTGAAGCGGAATCCCAAACCAGGGCGTTGCTGACACTCTGGCTGGGTATTCCGCTCCTGGAGGAGCCCTTGGCGTCACTATCCATATATGGGCAGTGACAGCAGGGGCTCCTCCTGGAGCGGAATCCCCGGCTAGACCCTTGCCGATATTGACGTTCGAGGCACCTTCAGGAGAGGAATTTCTGGCGAGAGCGTCAGCTACTCTCTGGCTGGGATTACACTCCTAGAGGGAGTCCAAATGGCGCTATGTACCGGGAGGGGGGTGTAGCGCTATGTACAGGGAGGGGCGTGTAGCCCTATCTACCGGGGGGGTGGTGTGTGGCACTACCTAAAAGGGGGCTGTATGGCACTACCTACAGGGGGCAGTGTGGCACTACCTACAAGGGGCTGTATGGTACTACCTACAGGGGGCACTGTGGCGCTATCTACAGGCGGCACTCTGGCAGTATCTACAGGGGGCACTGTGGCACTATATACAGAGGGCATCAACATCTGTGATTGCTGTCCGAGTTGCCGAGAAATCAGCCAAAGCTGCAGTACATGGTTCAATGATTGTGAGGACATGGTAGCAAGTAAAACATTTCTGAGAAAAAGCCAGAAACCAATGCAAAGAAGCTGAGGGATCAGAGAAATTTATCTATACTCTGAAAGCAAGAGAAAATAGTGAATGGTTGATCATGTGATCCTGTGGGTGTTTTTAGTAGGTTGGGACCAAAAAATTTACAAATTAAATTCATCTGTTTTTAAAACGAACAGTGAAAACCTGATGCAAAACGGGTCACAATTGGCCATTAAAAACGGAAACATGGCCCAGAATGGAAATGGAACAAATGTAAAACGGCTGTGAAAAACTGACCAAAATGACAGTTTTTATCGGCCGACACCCGGGCCCTGTCATGTGAATAGAGCCTAAGTTGTTGCTCGCAATTGTGTTAAATTGTTCATGTTCACCATTTCATTGACCATGCCACTTTTCTTTGCTAAAAGATACTGAACGTCTCAGAAGAATACTTGATGCTTCTGTGCACTAATGGGCATGTGATGTCATATTTAGTTTTATATATACAGTATATGTATATATATATATATATATATATATATATATATATATATATATATATATGTTACATTTTTCGCTTATACACAGTAAACAAAATGTCAGTACTTTATACCGGTATATTTGTTGATGCTGATATGCTGATAACCTAATACAATTATTAATAATACTGCAATAGTAGAAGAAGTTTTGAGGTAGTCAGACTTCACTCCTCCGCTATGTGGGGAGCACTCAGTGCCCTCTCCTCTCATGTCCAGAGAGGATAAGGTTAAGAATGACTCACCTAATGGCGTCAACTGCATTATCACTATGGAAACATTCAATTTTCTTACATTCATTCACTTTTAGAGTAATTGTTTTGAAGAGCATATTTTCTTTTTAAGTACTGAATCTGAACTGTGGAGCTGTGATTTAATAGACAGTCTTGTAAATTGATGTAACATTTATTATTTTTTAATTACTTCCTGTCACAGAACAGGCCAGGATAGGTTTAATAGGTGCCACAATGAAAATAATGATGGTCATAAAGAGACAAACAAAGCTTGTCCTCCTCCCAAAATCTCCCCTCTGCTGCCTTGCAAACAGACAACTCTTTTTTTTTAGAAGTCCCATTAACCAAGTTGTTTACCTATGGGGGTTCATAGACGTATTAGAGTCTCAATGTTCTAATGAATGGCGAGGGACATTGAGGGTGATATTACACAGCCCTACGTGGGCTGTGTAAACGAGCGCCGATCAAAGAGACAGATCGTTAATCGGCACTTGTTTGCTTCTTTCACAAGGAGCTAGTATGGGGACGAGCACTGAACTCCGATCATTCGTCCCCATACATTTTTATAATGTCGGCAGTACATCTCCCCGTTTACACAGGGAGATGTGCAGCCAACAATGATACTAGTTTGGGCATTTAAAACTATGCAATCAGCCGATGAACGAGCATTTGCTCAGCCGATGAACGAGCATTTGTTTACACACGGCAATTATCGGGAACAAGCTTTCTGTGAACGCTTGTTTACCCGATAATTGGCCGGTTTAAAAGGGCCTTAACAGCGGGGCACTGAAATTGTCACCCTTTGCAACCATTCAGGCAGAGTAATTAGGAACATTGACAGGGCAACATAGTAGAGGAGCTGGCCTTATTAGTACCTGGCTCCAGAGGCATGTGCCTTGGGTCTTTTGCCCTGTTCCCTAGGTCTCTTGATTCCTGCGATTGCCACATTCAATTGAGGCTATTTTTTCTTATATTTTAAATCTTACCTACTTAAAGGGAACCTGTTACCAGCATTTCACCTATTAAACCAGCAATACCATGTGGTAGTGTGTGAAAAATCATTTCTATATAACCTATAATTGTCTTCTTAGTTGGCTCTATAGCTTTAGTATTCCTTTTTTTAGTGTTCCCACACCATATGCTAATGAGCAGAAAAGAGTCATATCTTCATTTGAAAAGAGTCAAATCTTCGTTTGAAAAGAGTCAAATCTTCATTCCTCAAGTCTTTCCGAGTTTACCCCGCCTCCTTACTTTTGATTGACAGCTCCTCGCCTTCCCCCAGCACACAAAATCCTGCGCTTGTGCATTGATGTCCTCTTCTGGGTTGTGCGTACAACGGGACACCGGATTATTACGATAAAAGGCGCAAAATGTTTGCAGACCGTTATTTCCAGTCGCAGGAGGAGTTTAGGAGAGGGGATAGCGGTAATGAACTTTTTATAGCAGCGGCCAGTGAGGGATAAGAAAAGTTCAATAGGTGAAATGCTGGTGACAGGTTCCCTTTAAAGTAAAGAAATACTTTCAAACAGATTGACTTAAGACTTTGTATGATGAATATATTTGGTTCCAACGCCTGAATAGAATTCAATAGCCATAAGTATATTTGACAATAGGGAGCCTACACAGGAAAATGTGGTGAAATTCTAAGATATATAGGAAATGATAAATTAAGTGGGTTGGTACCACATATGCAAGACAAGTAAATATGATGTAGTACTAGTACATATGGAGGACAGGTAAATATGGTGCATTACTGGTACAAATGAAGGACAGGTAAATACAATGAATTACTGGAGCATACAGTATAAAGAATAAGCAAACATATGATACATGAAGAACAGAGTCAGGCCACACTTTAACATCCGTATTATGGCAGAAAACCCCACGGTTCAACTGAACTGATCTTACATTACCATAAAACCCTACCAGGATACCTAAGAACTTCTGAATGTGGAGAAATACTAGACAAAAGGAGGGGCCACATTTTCAACCATTGTAGAATGTGGGCCAACAGATTACCTGGCACCTAAAGGGTTTGTGACCCCCCACAAATATTTATTGTGTAGCAGCTTTATTTAGATATTGAACACCACTGTTATTAGATTACTTTATATATGGAGCTGTTATTTGATTACTGTATGTTGGTATTTACTTAAAAGAGTAGTGCTGGGATCATAAAAAAACACAGCTCTGATACACATATTGTAACTGTAACGATCCCAGCACCTGTGTGTCCATCACAAGACCATGGACAGAATTGTATCCACTGGAAGTAAACAATGAAAACTGTAGAATTAATACAGAAAGTATATTAGAAAATTGTATAACTTTTAATTCTACAAAGAATACCATTAATTTGCTGAAACTGGACAACCCTTTTAACCCCTTAATGACCAAGCTTGTTTGGACCTTAAAGAGGAGCTGTCACAAGTTTATTAATTCCCTACCTCCTAACGAATTTAATAGGCGGCTATGATGCTGATACCTACAGAGTAGTTTTTTTGTTTTTTTTTAAAACGCTTATTAAATGCAGTTATGTGCATTTTTCCAAATGTGCTAATTTGACTATACTTGCCAAATGGGAGGTAAGTCTTTCTTTTCACTCTGGGCAGTGTAATGTTTTCTGTATGACGCTGTCCAAGAGTTCTCCTCTTCCCAGCCCTGCAACACAGCATGAGCATACAGTATACAGCTTCCATTCCCGACTGTGTTTTCAACTGTTTTTTTTCACAAATAGAACTGCAATTCTGGTGGCATATGAAAGATTAGATCTCATCTTTCATATGCCACCACAACCACTGTTCTAGGTCATCCACAGCCAGAGATATGGCTGTTAGTTTTATCAAGAGTACAGAAGATACTAATATTAAATTTACACGTAGAGTTTGTTTTAAAGAAACAAATACTGTAGACTTATAAAGTCGAATGGGCAACTAATGTAGATGAATTCCTCAAACATAAATAGATGCTCCATGAACATACGAATGGTCCCTATTGAAGGTCAGAGGAGGATAGAAGTGCCCTAGGGAAAACAGAGAGATTATACGGCCATCAGAACTACATAGTTGGACAATGTCTGTAGTTCTATATAATGTTACTGTAGGAAGTAAGAGTTGAAGACGTAAGGGTAGAGATTAGATTATAGGTCAGTGACACGGTAATCGTGACACTGAACTTAATGTATTTATCTCAGAGAAAAGCCGCGAATGTAAATCCTTCATTCAGGGGTTAAGAGAATGCAAACGATGGATCCATCGTGCTTCCTCTTGCAGTAGAATTTGATCTAAGTTTCCAGCCCTCTGTCCCAATTTAATCTGGGTGACACCCCAGAACTGAAGTAGCTTGGTGTCACCTCCTTGTAACTGGTGCATATGTCTGGACAAAGTGGTATCCTCTTTATGATTGATCGTGCTAAGATGCTTGGAGATTCTCCTTCTTAGTTCCTGTGTAGTCTTGCCCACATACAGTTTTGGGCAGGGACATTTCGCTATATATATCACCCCACTGCTATGGCAGTTAATAAACTGCTTAATAACATAGATTTTACCATCAGGTGGATTAGTGAAGGTTTTTTTCATGGGCATAAGAGGACAGAAGGAGCAACGACCACAGGGGTGAGAGCCCCTGACTGGAGATTTTAACCAAGTTTGTTGGGAACTAATTTTTGTGGAATAGTGGCTGTGTACCAAAAGTTCTCGTAAGTTCTTACCTCTGCGGTAAGTGATACTCGGAAACGCTGAAATGACTTTTTTAAGGTCTGGGTCGATGGTAAGTATTGACCAATGTTTTCTAAGGATGTCCATGACCTGAGAGGAACAGACATCTTATGTGCCAATACAGCGGATGGCACTGGATGACTCAGTTTTGACGGGATTTGTGCCATTGTCCTGAATTAGATTCTGTCTATCAGTTGCCTTAGCCCTGGCATAGGCCCTGTGTAGCCATTTTCTAGGGTAACCACGTGCCACAAATTTATTATATAGTCCATCACACTCGATCTGAAAAGATTGTTCATCAGAGCAATTTCTCTTAGCTCTGAGATATTGCCCTTTCGGTATACCTTTTTTAAGGGCCGGTGGGTGATGACTTTGCCAATGTAAGAGGCTATTCGTGGCAGTGGCTTTGCAAAAAATATCGGTATGTACATTGCCGCCAGGGTCCAGAGAAATCTTTAGGTCAAGGAAATTGATCTCACTCCTGTGTTTTTCATGAGTGAATCTCATACCAATGTCATTTTTATTAAGTACCAGAACGAAATCATTAAATAAATTAATATCACCATCCCAGAAAATGAGAATATCGTCGATAAATCTCCCCCAGAACAAAATATGTGATGTGAAAAAAAGTAAATCATCCGTGAAAACAATGGTGTCTTCCCACCACCCCAAAGAAAAAACCTTCACTAATCCACCTGATGGTAAAATCTCTGTTATTAAGCAGTTTATTAACTGCCATAGCAGTGGGGTGATATATATAGCGAAATGTCCCTGCCCAAAACTGTACGTGGGCAAGACTACACAGGAACTAAGAAGGAGAATCTCCAAGCATCTTAGCACGATCAATCATAAAGAGGATACCACTTTGTCCAGACATATGCACCAGTTACACGGAGGTGACACCAAGCTACTTCAGTTCTGGGGTGTCACCCAGATTAAATTGGGACCGAGGGCTGGAAACTTAGATCAAATTCTACTGCAAGAGGAAGCACGATGGATCCATCGTTTGCATTCTCTTAACCCCTCTGGTCTGAATGAAGGATTTACATTCGCGGCTTTTCTCTGAGATAAATACATTAAGTTCAGTGTCACGATTACCGTGTCACTGACCTATAATCTAATCTCTACCCTTACGTCTTCAACTCTTACTTCCTACAGTAACATTATATAGAACTACAGACATTGTCCAACTATGTAGTTCTGATGGCCGTATAATCTCTCTGTTTTCCCTAGGGCACTTCTATCCTCCTCTGACCTTCAATAGGGACCATTCGTATGTTCATGGAACATCTATTTATGTTTGAGGAATTTATCTACATTAGTTGCCCATTCGACTTTATAAGTCTACAGTATTTGTTTCTTTAAAACAAACTCTACGTGTAAATTTAATATTAGTATCTTCTGTAGTCTTGATAAAACTGGCTTGTTCTAATTCATCATTCAATTATAGTCCCTAACAATCTTCTTATAGTCACTTTAGTGCAGAGCTGACATGCAAGTGTGTACATACACTTACAGATATACTTTTGTCTCTGCGTTCTTTTGTTATCTTATCGGCAGTTACACCTGCCGTCATATCACTGACCTTATTATATACTTATTAAACTACCTATTAGTTACTACATTGTGTACGAGCATATATTTATCCATATTTAGTACTAGTGACTTTCAAGTGTGCAATTAATCTGAATACGAATTCACCACTCACCTATCTGATGATTCTTGCGAGCGGTCCTAATTGCAAGTACCGAATAAGCCCTTAAGCGCATGCGTGAGCCTTTCTGCTCAGATCGGGCTTCCCACCAACTTATTGGCAGCTTCATCTGCCACTCAAATGGGGTTTGGAGATCTCCGCCCACCCCCGCTATGATTGGTCTAATCTGTACACACACCCTCTGATATGTCATGGAGGATTCCCATAACAGAGAGAATTTCTCGGCGCGCCGTCAGTAGCCCCATGAACACCCGAGGACGCTACATACGTAGCGAAACATGTCGGGGGGGGGGGGGGCTCTCCTTTAATTTTTAATACATGCTGGAATCTAGGGTTTAACAATTTAATAATCTAACTGGTTAGGAGTCCACTGTTGCTACTAACGGTCTCCAGACCTTGCCGGTCTGCAAGTATAGACGGCACATGCACGTGCATACCGATACAACCATTAATGGTTGCTGACCCGATCCATGCACTGAGAATTTTAACCATTTATGTTGGTTTTGTCTGTTTGTCTGTTTGCTGAATCAGCACAATAAAGATTATATTTTAAAATCGAACAACTCTAATGGTAGTTGGGAAATAGGGCTTTTTGCCTCTGGCATCTGTTTTTCAAATGCATGGCACCGGCTCAGAAGCTGAGTCAGTGCCATCATCCCCGGATGTCAGCTGTATCTTACAGCTGACATCCTGCTGTAATGGCGGGGACCGAAGTTAGCTTCGATCCCCGACATTAACCGCTTAAATGCAGCCGTCAAATGCGATCGCTGCATTTAACGTGTTTGCAGCTCATCGACTTCCCAGCAATGAAGTAGCCGGGGTGTCGGTTGCTGCAATGGCAACCGGAGGCCTAATACTGGCCTACCGGTGTGTATAGCACGGAAAACTTTCCCCGTAGCCTCCGGCAAGATGGTTGCTCAGGAGGTGAGCCGGCGTCATCAGCGGTGGATGTGTTAGGAAAGCTTTAGTCTAAATTTATATTTACCTCATGTAATGGATATTAAATGTGCATTAAGCTATGCAAGCTTCCCAGAAAATGTTTTAGCTGACAAAGTGTTAAATATTCTGTACTTTTAACTGATCAAGTGTGTGAGGCAGTTGAACTTCTGAATAAAGATTGCAATCTCCAGAGGAAGTTCAACTGTGGCCGAATCTCATTCTGAGGTGTAAAACATTTCATATGACAGGAAAGCCACAAACGGTTTTCAGCAGTTAGTCTAAATCGCAATACACCTTGATATGTGTATATATAACCTGTGCTTATGTGATGAAGGCCAGACAACTGCTAATCTGCCACTTGTCTCCTTTCCGCAAGAATAAAAGTAGCGCCTTGTCAACTTATTCAGATGAGTCCTTGAATTTTTATTGATAAGAATGGAAAATTCTCCTAACATCTTGGTTCCTCGAGCCGGAATCCGATATCTCCAGACCCTCGTCCTCTCAAGGACTGTACACCATGCACTGGGTGAGTTGTTCAATCAACTCACTAAATCTAAAGACCTCCGGCTGAACTGCCGTCAAACTGAGGCCAGTAAGACAGAGAGACAAGGTGGAGTGACGGATTCTAAAAGAACATAGACAGGAGAATCGAGAATTTGAGTTTTCATCAGAATAACGGTAATATAATTTTGTTTGTATGAGTTTTTATTATTTTTCATATTTAGATGTTATAAGGTTATGTTATAAAAACCTAAGTTGGATCTTAGGTACTAAGACTGGGTTTTTGTGATATTAAGCACAGGTCTTAATATAAAAACCTGAGAAAAACTGTTCTCGAGGTTAGAAGTCCATAGCCTTTGTGAGAAGGCTACAGGTTATAAATAACTCCGTGCAGCACGTAAAAGATAAAGTACTTGGAGATTTGGAGGATCTCTTTTAGATTAAGGATTATAGAGTATTAGAATTATTTGTTATAGAGTATTAGGATTATTTGATTTATAAAGTTTAAGATTATGATTAGAAGTATTGAATGATTGAGATAAACTAAATCCAAAGTTAAAGAAAGATAAAGACTTTCAAACTGTGGTGTAAAGACACATCCAGAACATCTGCTGCTGGTTTGACCAGCCTTATTTGTCTGTGGACAACCCCGACACCAGATGTTTGAGGGTATGTTCACACGTACACGGCCGTTACGGCTGAAATCACGGAGCTGTTTTCAGGAGAAAAGAGCTCCGCAATTTCAGACGTAATGGCAAGTGCAGGCGCTTTTCGCTGCGTCCATTACGGACGTAATTGGAGCTGTATTTCCATGAAGTCAAGGGAAAACGGCTCCAATTACGTTTCAAGAAGTGACAGGCACTTCTTTGACGCGGGCGTCTTTTTTTAAGTAAAAAAAATGACCGTCGGCACAGAACATCGTAAAGCCCATTCAAATGAATGGCCAGATGTTTGCTGCCGCTTTGGAGCCGTATTTTCGGACGTAATTCGGGGCTAAAACGCCAGAATTACGTCCGTAAATAGGGTGTGTGAACCCAGCCTTAAGGTAATCAAGTATTTCTTTGGTGAAGTTGAAAGAATTGATTGTTATAGATTAAACATATATGAGACTCCTTGACTGAGAAGATTGAATGTATGAGGGTTAAATAAATAAAACCCTGTGTGTATAAGGGAGTCCAATTAGGAATGGTCCTAGGTAAAATTGTTACGAGGACAAATTAATAAGAAAAATACTGTTAAAACACCCAGGAACATTAAGTATATGACTGATCAACATAATACTTGTGAACTTTATTGTGTGTGTACTGTGACTTTTGTGAAAATACCTTGTGGTCAAGATATACGAAGTATACAGAAATATAGAAAAGTAGGTTTTGTTATTCAATTTGTTTGTATTGTTAATCGTTAATCATGTCTCTTTTCTAAATGTGGTAAAAGTGAAGATGAGAACGTCTTTCACATTTCCTCATCGTGGTCATCTTGGCTGAGCGACACCACTGTCTTACTGACTGTGTTTAGGTAAGCGGCTCTAGGCGTCTAGAGCGCAGTGAGCACTACAGTCCAGGGAGAATAACGTTTTGTAAGCGGCCTTATTTATAAGGTGCAGTGAGCACTGTTATTCAACATTACCTACTGACCATCAAAATCCTACAAGATTCCTTGAATGAAATCAGATTAGCGTCAGATGATAGAAACAAGACCAAATAATAGAATAAAGGGATAAATGAACATTAGTAAGCCAAATTGTCACGTAGCAAAAAAGTGGATTAACGTCTATTGTCCCGAAAGCTTCTCATTAAGTTTGGTTGGTCTTTTATTATTTACTATATTTGTGATGATTAAGATGCTTACAAATATTAGAAAAGGATGAAGGCCCACCAGATTGTTTTAAATGTCTTGTCCTGAGCGTCTGTTTGGATTAATGTTGGCTATTTCTACTGAAGGTTGGAGAATAGTCAGAATAATTGATAAAGCATACGAAGTTAATCAAACAGGATTTGGTTTCTTAACAAACAGTCTTTTCATATTAAAAGTGTTTCGATTAAATATACATAAGACTCCTACTCTGGAAAAAACTATTGGCACATTATTAACGGACCTAGAAGGAGGCAAACTATATATCCCTAAAGACGCCCTATTTAGGTGTACATTAAATAGAGAGGAACCCGAAACATATACTCAAATTGCTAAATTAGACGTCCTTTCAAAAGGACACCGCTTGTAACATGGGTAACATATCAGGAAAAGCTTCAGGATGTGCTTGTTTGTTTTATATATAAAAAATATATATATATTTATTCCTTTAGAAGGGGATGTTAAGTATATGCACAAATTACATGTGGAGAATGTAAAATATGATAAGTGGTGTGGCAAATTTGGATTTAAAGGGAAGTGGAGTGTAATTGAATGTGGTGATTTAGTGTAGAAGGTTCTGACAGAATGTTAAAATAATCGGAAAAGCAGAACTATAGAAGAGTGCGTCAATAAATGTTGATATGAATAGTTTGTGCATAAAAGGATAGCATTCGATAAAAGTGACTGTACTAGTGACAAGTAAAGAGTAATACAGCTAGGTACATTGCAATGAGTAATGTGGATTATAATGAGAAGTATGCAATCCAGATTAAGAACTGAATTAATTGTACTTTAAATTATTGCTATTATATGTAAAAATAGTGTGTAAAAAGTCCTAGAACATTGAACTAAAGTGTAAGGTTGTGTAAATAGACTGACTTTTTAAACTACTTTATCTAAAAGGTTTTAATAATTAAAGTTAGCTGTGTAAAGTAAGGTTTTAGAGTCTTAATTTCTTTTCAGCATTTTGGCTTGCTGAGGCTTCTAATTCTACAAGAAAAGGGCAGTGGTAAAAGGCAGGGGGGGGGGGCAGTGTGTTAGAATGTTAGAAGGAAGAAAATTGCTGATCTCTCTCTCCCTCAAGTGAAATATTACAACAAGCATGGTCTGCATAAGGGACATTGCTAATTATTTTTATTTTTTTAAATGATAATTATGTATTTTTCTCTATCCCACTGTCTCCAGATTGTTGCCAATATTTTGCCTTCACACATAGAGGCAAACAATATGTCTGGATGGTGCTTCCCCAGGGTGCAGAAAATTCCCCAGATATTTTCACCCATACAATGAAAGAGCTGCTGGATAAGTGGACCCCCAAACACCCCACCACTTGTCTATTGCAATATGTTGATGATTTGCTTTTGTGTTATGTCATTCCTTTTGTAATAATTAATTTTCATTCTCTTATTTTAAAACGATTAAATTCGAACATTTATTTAGTTAAATTTTTAGTTCCTCTTTCTTAGATGCCTATCAGATAAGGCTAGCCACAAGCTGTAACGTTTTTGTTCCTCTTAGATTTGCCTAAAATGTAACCTTTACTCGTAACATGTTTTAAAAAGTGTGCAAAACAAATGACACACCAAGACAAGACTGTTTACAACAAAAAAAAATCTTCCTTATCATAAAGTAGATGTAATGCTCCATGCAATAAATGTCAATTTTAAATTGATGATATTAACATTTCTTTGCAGAGTGTAAAAGATGCTCCAAATTATTTCAATGCATGTGAGTGGTCTTTATGATAAGGAAGATTTTTTTGTTGTAAACAGTCTTGTCCTGGTGTGTCATTTGTTTTGCACACTTTTTAAAACATGTTACGAGTAAAGGTTACATTTTAAACAAAACTCTAGTCCTATTCCAGTGATCTGATTACAAATTCTTGTAGAGTATAGAAAATATCAAATCCTGCGGTGGAAGGCTTCAAAATATACCACTAACACCTCATCTTAGATTTGCCTATCAGATATAGCTCACCCCAAACTGTCACCCAGGTAAAAATATGATGAGAACATTTATGATAACTCATGTGATAATGTATATGTGTCTTTTATGATGACTTAAGCTCGCAGTCCCTTGTGACTGGGGGGGGGGGTTGGCACGGACAGAATGAGTATATAACATATGTATTGTTCCTTAATAGATTAGAGAAAGTGGGAAGAGCAACAATCCAAAATGGATTATATATATCCACGGAAATATATATTCTTACCCAGCAATCTTTTGAGATATGCAGCAATATTGAGTATGGTAGAGAATATATCTAGGTTGTTCACGGCTTATAGGTTTACAAACTACACAAAAATTGTTTGTTTAACATGTTTGATTTATGCAAAACACAATCCTCATGGGAATGTAAGATTAAAGAGAGGACAGTTTCCAAATCCACAATATCCATTCTAACACATTTGTATGGATTTCATTGAATTAAACAAGTTGTTTTCAGCTTCTTAAGATATTAGGTTAATTTGCACCTCAGAGTAGATAAGAACAAATTTGGTTTGAGACACTTGTCAGATAAAACATATGGTATCTGTGAATTTTTTGGTGTGTAGGAGCTGTTACAGGTAATCAGCTCAGATCAAGGTACAAATCCTGCTGAAAAGTGTTACACCAAGTGCAAATAAAATGTACCCAGCATCTATACATCTTCTAGGTGCCCTGTCCAGAGGGACAGAGACATTTTTCTTATATAAAGATGTTTGTTTGTTGTTTGATTTGATTTACAGGACTTGTCAATGAACTGATGGGACCCAAACCTGAAGGATGATAGCATGAGATTGGTGATTATTTTATTAGTTGAGACCCTATTGTCTGAGATTTATAATTATAATGTATTGTAGTCATGCCACGTTATTTTGAACAACAACTTGAGGTGTTTTATGTGGAGTTATAAGGTGAAGGTCACTGGTTGTTGTCACTCATAAGTAAGAAGAACATGGCAGCAATGATAGGAATGGTGTCTTTAGGTTTGAGAAAGATGCTGCCCACGACCTATTATATCTGCAGGGGTAAAAGTCCCATTAGGACAGTAAGTGACAGTGTAACACAATTATGACCAATATGTACCTTGGCAGGACAACTTTGGATTATTGCCACTATTAGTTGGTTTAGCAATAAAGAATGCTCATAATATAGAGTAAGTGGCCGACAGATTGGACACTGTTACAGATTATGTGTTTGATGTTTTGAATGCTGCCCAAGGGGGCATTTACCAAGTAGTTGGCCCAGCCTGTTGCCACTGTATAGACCTTTTTGGCATTATGCAGGACAAGTATGACCGTAGAGCAAGCTAAGAAAATAAAGTCTGTAAGGGGGATAGGCCCTCTTTTAAGTACCTGGCTTGGGTACATAATGTCCTCAAATAAACAAAAGGTGCACCATCTTCTTCTTATGTAGTGAATAAGAAAGACATTGTTCCTTTAACCCCTTAACGCCGAAGGACGGATATATCCGTCCTCAGCAGCTGCTAGTTCGCGCAGGAGGACGGATATATCCGTCCTGTGATCGCGCGGGTACTGACAGTGTACCCACGCGATCAGCGGCAGGAGCACGGCTGTTATACACAGCCTGGCTCCTGCTGCAACTGCCGGAATCGAAGCACGCGCCGATTCCGGCAGTTTAACCCATTAAATGCCGCTGTCAACAGTGACAGCGGCATTTAATGTGTTTGACAGAGGGGGGAACTCCCTCTGTCTCCCGATCGGCGCCCCCGCAAACAAATCGCGGGTCGCCGTCGGGTTTCCATGACAGCCGGGGGTCTAACAAAGACCCCCAGGTCTGTCTTCCGCAACTGCCTGTTTGGCGATGCCGGAGGCATGACCTAACAGGTTGCCTGTCAGTTTTACACTGACAGGCAATAATGCTTTGGTATACGAAGTATACCAAAGCATTATATATGCGATCGGCACATCGCATAGTGAAGTCCCCTGGTGGGACTAAAAAAAAAAAAGTAAAACCGTTAAATAAAGTTTGTGAAAAAAAAAATAAAAAAAATTACAGTCAAAGTCAAATAAAACTACTTTTTTGCCCCAAAAAGTGGTTTTATTTAATAAAACGGTCAAAACAAATCACACATACACATATATGGTATCCCCGCGATCGTAACAACTTGACCAATAAAATGAACACATTAATTAAACCGCCGGATGAACGGCGTCCAAAGAAAACGCAAAAAACAACGGCAAAATTCTCTCTTTTCTCCCATTCCCCCCATAAAAAATAAAATAAAAGTTCATCTATAAGTCCTATGTACCCCAAAATAGTACTAATGAAAACTACACATTGTCCCGCAAAAATCAATCCCACGTACGGCCACATCGACGGAAAAATAAAAAAATTACGCCTCTTGGAACGCGGCGATGCAAAAACAAGTAATTTTTTTCTAAAAGGGTTTTTATTGTGCAAACGTAGAAAAAACATATAAAACCTTTACACATTTGGTATCCCTGTAATCGTGCCGACCCATAGAATAAAGTTAACATGTTATTTACGCTGCATAGTAAACGGCGTAAATTTATAACGTGAAAATTAATGCTGGAATAGCTGCTTATTTTCAATTCTCTCCTAAAATAAAGTTAATAAAAGTTAATCAATATGTTATAAGCATCTAAAAATGGTACAATTACAAAATACAACTCGTCCCGCAAAAAACAAGCCCTTATACGGCTATGTCGACGGAATAAAAAAAGAGTTACGACTCTTGGAATGCGACCGTGGAAAAACAAAAAATAATCCTTGGTCATTAACGTGCAAAATGGCCCGGTCATTAAGGGGTTAAGACAAGTATATTAATGCTGATTTTGTATGTTGTTAAAATTAGTTATCTTTGACCTTGGTTCTCATGCGAAACTCAGAGGGAAGACATATTGCTTCGTGATTATTGATGCATTTACTAAATGGGTAGAAGTATTCCCCACAGCAAGCCCAGATGCTATCACTGTCACTAAAGCATTGGTAAAGGGGATAATACCTAGGTTTGGGATACTAGAGAAAATATACAGTGACAATGGATCCCCCTTTGTGAATAATGTCATATCCTTACTAGTGCAGAACTTACAAATAGAAATAAAATCAGATTGGTAGAAAGACACAATGGGATACTAAAAAACAAACTCAAGAAAATGACAGAAGAGACTGGGAAGAATTGGGTATATTGTTTACCATTAGTAGTCCTAAATATGCATGTGACTCCTACAGCATCAGGTTTTACACCTTTTGAAATTATGTATGGTAAACCATTTGTAGTACCACAGTTAAAACCATTCTCTAGGATTGATGAGGAGTTTGATTTTACACTTGCTGAATATATAGCAAAAATGCTAACCAACAAGGAAGTTTGTATCTCTAATTGTATTCCAGGTGACACTGTACCTGAACCTGAACCTGTGAAGCCAGGAAATTGGATCCTGATCAAAGTTATAAAAAGAAAACACTGGTATTATTTTCATTGAGGAAGACCATATCAGGTTCTGCTTATTACACCTACGGCCGTAAAGATAGCCGAATGTACCTCTTGGATACACTTATCACACTCTAAGGTAGTTAGGGAATTGTCCCTATCCTCCTAGGCTATAAAAGACTGATTACAAAGGGCTGTCATGTTAGAAGTGACTGGTCTAAAACCTCAACAAAGAAAACATTCAGAGCCTGGGAGGAGAGAGGGAAATATTTTATTAGTTATGCTAGGTATCTTATGGGGGTCTAAGGTGTGTCAACCTAAGGTATGGGATCCCTGGGAAACAGGGTCGGGGGTAGGATTCCCTAAAGACTTAGCTTGGAGGGTTAAATATTTTAATTTCACTGAAGATGAGACTGTAACATATGAAATAGATTTCTGCACTGTGGTTAGAGACCAATGCACGGATAGAAACACAGCTCACAATCTAGCATATTCAGATAAGTACATTTGTACTATCTATGTAAAAACCCTAATAGAAAGGATAAGGGATTATATGCTATAGGAACTGATGTTTCAGGTACTGACCCTATTGGGAATTTCTTTATTGAAGTTAAGAAAAAGGATGCAACTGAAAGTTCTTTAGCCCCGAAGGTAGACTATAGAGGGTAGGTCTATCTGGCCAACTTCACTTATGAAGATAAAATTACATTAGAAACAGGTTACAGTGATAAAAATAAATGGTTAGCCTGGATAAGATACACTGCAATACTAACTTTATCGCTTGCGCAAAAGCTAGGCCACATCTGGGTACTATACCTTTCAGGCTATCAGATAAGGAGAACCTACAAGGTCTGCAATGCATATTATCTTTATATAATGCATCATATAATCCAGATGATAAATTATGTAAGACACTCTCTTTATTGTACCCACCTGTGGGGAGAGATGAAATCCCTCCCTTAGTAGTTGCTTACCCAGGCAACTACACCTGCTTTCTGAGGAATGGGCAAGGTAAGTGTAAAGGATCTGCCAGGCACAGCTTCTGTGTCAACGCCCATAGGTAATCAGTCTGCACCTGCTTCTATGTCTGTGAGACTGATTCCATCTTCCGCCACTCAGGGTGGCAGGCTTAGGAGTGGGAGAGCCTATCACAGCCTGGCCAGACGGAGCTAGCTCCCGCCCTCTGTCTATTTATACCTGCCTTTCCTGTTCCTCCTTGCTTGTGGTTCTTCTCGTTTGGTTTCCTGGCCCTGCTGCAGCTTCTTGAACTATTTGTCCCTGCTTCATACTGACCCTGGCTTACTGACTACTCTCCTGCTCTGCGTTTGGTACCTCGTACACTCCTGGTTTGACTCGGCTTGTTCACCACTCTCCTGCTCTGCGTTTGGTACCTCGTACACTCCTGGTTTGACTCGACTTGTTCACCACTCTCCTGCTCTGCGTTTGGCACCTCGTACTCTCCTGGTTTGACTCGGCTTGTTCACTTCTCTTGTTGCTCATGGTATTGCCGTGGGCAACTGCCCCTTTCTCCCCCTAGCTCTGTGTACCCTTGTCTGTTTGTCTGTCGTGCACTTATTGAGCGTAGGGACCGTCGCCCAGTTGTACCCCGTCGCCTAGGGCGGGTCGTTGCAAGTAGGCAGGGACTGAGTGGCGGGTAGATTAGGGCTCACTTGTCTGTTTCCCTACCCCCATCATTACAGTAAGAAAGTAGGGAACCTCACTGAGGAGTTTTGCAAAACCACCATAGCTATTGGAACCGATAGTGGTAATTAATCCTCTAACTGGTTTATCAACCAGATAAGGGCGATGGACTGATCTCTGGTGGCGACAGGAAGGCCAAGTGGCAGGGAGGCTGTACTCTGTTTCAGCTTGTGATGCCATTCCACTTGTTTTCCGCACCTGAGTTTCAGAGAATGAGGAAAAAAGCCCAGGAGACTATCTGAATTGCTATAAGCGGTCTATCGCTGGAGGTTCCTTTGACCATAGAAAATAGGAGTACCCCGAGGGGTCCCAAATTAGTTTAAGGCCCAAAATCAGATTGCATCATGCTGGTGGTCTACGATAAATAAGAATGTCGACTGGATTAATTACATTTATCACAATTAACAGAGATTTGTTAATTATACCAGAGATGCAAAAAGGGCATTGCAGATCAGTTGGGACCTATATCTTTAATGACATGGTAAAATAGAATGGCCCTGGATATGTTACTAGCATAAAAAGGGGGTGTCTGCAAAATGTTTGGTACCTTCTGTTGTACTTTTATTCCCAATAATACATCTCCTGATGGTATAGACCAGAAAAAGAAACAAGTCACGACGATATAAGTGAAAAAATACAAAAAATACTTTATTAAAGTCAATTAGACACAAGCAATTTAGACTAAACTAGACAGAATAAAATGACATAACCCTCGCAGGATAAAAAGATGGAATCAGAACATAAAAGCAGCGGAGACACCCAGCTAGTAGTCCGGTCACAAAGTTGCCCAGATTGCTAAAGTGCATAAATAGTCAATTTTAAGCAGGTGCTAGGTATGGTACATTTGCACAGATTGATATATAGACATAGATAGATGTAAGTACAATCGAAAAAATATATAACGTCTAAACGGCACTATACCTACACATGCAGAGTACAGGGATAGCCGGGAGATCAAGGCTGGGGGACCGCTGCTAGACCCGACGCGCGTTTCGCTGATGCTTCGTCAGGGGTTACATAGTTACATAGTTACATAGTTAGTACGGCTGAAAAAAGACACTTGTCCATCAAGTTCAACCAAGGGAAGGGAAAAGGGAAGGGAAAAGGGAAGGAAAAATTTCTACACATAGGAGCTAATATTTTTTTGTTCTAGGAAATTATCTAACCCTTTTTTAAAGCCATCTACTGTCCCTGCTGTGACCAGCTCCTGCGGTAGGCTATTCCATAGATTCACAGTTCTCACTGTAAAGAAGCCTTGTCGCCTCTGCAGCTTGAACCTTTTTTTCTCCAGACGGAGGGAGTGCCCCCTTGTTTTTTGAGGGGGTTTTACAAAGAACAGGATTTCACCATATTTTTTGTATGTGCCATTAATATATTTATATAAGTTAATCATGTCCCCCCTTAGTCGTCTTTTTTCAAGGCTAAATAGGTTTAATTCTTTCAATCTTTCCTCATAACTTAAATTCTCCATGCCCCTAATTAGCTTCGTTGCTCTTCTTGGTATTTTTTCCAACTCCAGGGCATCCTTTCTATGAACTGGAGCCCAGAACTGAACTGCATATTCTAGATGAGGCCTCACTAATGCTTTGTAAAATGGTAATATTACATCCCTGTCCCGCGAGTCCATGCCTCTTTTAATACACGACAATATCCTGCTGGCCTTTGAAGCAGCTGATTGACACTGCATGCTGTTATTGAGTTTATGATTTACAAGTACACCCAGATCCTTCTCAACAAGTGAATCCGCCAGTGTAGCTCCCCCTAGGACATATGATGCATGCAGGTTGTTGGTACCCAGATGCATAACTTTACATTTATCTACATTAAACTTCATCTGCCAAGTGGACGCCCAAACACTTAGTTTGTTTAAATCTGCCTGTAATTCATGAACATCTTCCATAGTCTGAACTATATTACATAGCTTGGTGTCATCTGCAAAAATAGAAATAGTGCTATTAATCCCATCCTCTATATCATTAATAAATAAGTTGAATAATAGTGGTCCCAGCACTGAACCCTGGGGTACACCACTTATAACCGGTGACCATTCAGAGAAGGAATCATTGACCACAACTCTCTGGATACGGTCCTTGAGCCAATTCTCAATCCAATTACAAACTATATTTTCTAAACCTATAGTCCTTAATTTACCCATTAGGCGTCTATGGGGGACAGTGTCAAATGCCTTTGCAAAGTCCAAAAACACTAAATCCACAGCGGCCCCTCTGTCTAGACTTCTGCTCACCTCTTCATAAAAACAGATTAGGTTAGTTTGACAACTTCTGTCCTTAGTAAAACCGTGCTGGCTGTCACTTATAATGCTATTTATTGTCACATAATCCTGTATATAGTCCCTCAATAGCCCCTCAAACATTTTCCCCACGATGGATGTTAAGCTTACTGGTCTATAATTACCTGGGGAAGACCTAGAGCCCTTTTTGAAAATAGGCACCAAATTTGCGCTGCGCCAGTCCCTTGGCACTATACCAGTCACTAGAGATTCTCTGAATATTATGAAAAGGGGGACAGAAATAACTGAACTAAGCTCTTTAAGAATTCTAGGGTGTAACCCATCTGGTCCCGGGGCCTTGTGTACATTTATTTTATTTAATTTAGCTTGGACCATCTCTACATTCATTTAATTCAGTATATCAACTGATATATTAACAGCACTGGCACTGGCTACATCAGCTGCTCTTTCTTCAGTTGTATATACAGAGCTAAAGAACCCATTTAGTAACTCTGCCTTCTCTTGATCCCCTGTGATCAACTCCCCATTACCATTATCTAGGGGTCCTACATGTTCAGATGTCCAACTCACCCACAAAGCCCTAAATAGTCCCTCCTCTCAAGTGGTTTCATGTGGAGCATACATTGATGATAAGTGCCAGCTGTTTCCCATCGGGTGACTCAGTGTTCAGCGGCGGTCACCAATGACAGCCGCCGATACACCCCGCCAACCCACGATAGCGTCCTATCGTATCGTTCTGTGGTATGATCCCCCTCCTCTCGTGCACGCCTCCAGCAGCCGAGCCACGCAAGGCAGACAGGGAGCAAGAGAGTACTCCCCCGTCTCGCGCGGCGCCGCGGTCAAGGGAAAACACAGGGAGTGGAACAAGAAGTAGAACATCCTAAAGTATCAGAACTAAGTGTACACACATCACTAATTTCCCAATCCCAGTTTAAAAATATTGCCAAAAATAGGGATAAAAAGCTGAATGCGCCGATATATACCGAGCCGAGGCGTCACGTTGCTACGCAACAGTACAGCACAGGAACAGTGGTTGCTGTCCGAGGTGCTGAAGGCAGTAACAAGGCAGTCAGAGCGGCGGCCGCTGTCCAAAGTGCTGAAACTGGCCAGAAGGACCCTGATGCAGCAAAAAACTGAAACAAAGTACTGAAAATGAATGACAGTGCTGTAAGGGTGACAAAAAAGTGAAAAAACTAAAAAGATAGAAGCTAAAAAGGTGAAAAAACGTCAACATGCAGAAAGGGGACAGATAAATGTGTCGGAAATCTGGAAACTGTGTAAAAAAGAAAATTTAATGATGCAATAACATAAGGTGCGTGCACAATGGAGAATGAATATGAATGTACAGACCGATTATAGCTTGAGAGGTAACGCCGCTACAAGCCGATAACCGCAAACTATATATATAGTGTGGGTAATAATAAATGTGGAACAGCTGTTGACAAAGATACCAAAAATAAGAGTGAATAATCTCCTGATGGTAGTATTACCAAGGCATTGGAAGGACTCAATTCCCTGTCCAAAAGAGCTTGCGGAAAAATCCAGAATAAATGACATCTTCACCTCATGGATTGAGGGGTAGTTTGGAAAATGGACTGGCCTGGTAACCGCTGTACTCATGACCATTGCTGTTGTTGCCAGTATATTGACTGTTTGTGGATGTTGTGCGATACCCTGCATAAGAGGATTGCTCCAAAGGTTAATTGAGACCTCAGTGACAAAGAATATGTACCAAGATTCTGAAGTATGAAAGGATTGGTGAAAACTTAAGAAGAGAACCTGTCCTGGATGTGTCACAGAACATTTCTTGATAAATGGAGTAGAGGCAGTAGATTAATTTGTGTGGTTGTTGTAGGAGAACTTGGCCCAAGGAAGAAGCTGCACCCAGTTGTCATGCTGAACAGAAATGAAGCGACGAAGGTCATTCTCTAATATTTGGTTAATTTTTTCAACTTGGCTGTTAGACTGAGGACGATAGGCAGAGGAAAAGTTACATTTTACATAGAGGAGTTTACAGAGGGCTCTCTAGAATTTTGAAGTGAATTGAACTCCCTCGATTGGACACGGAATATGGAAAGGCAAGCCATGAAGACGGAAGATATGTTGTATGAAGAGGTTCGCCAGACAAGAAGCAGAGGGGAGGCCAGTTAATGGGATGAAATGTGCCATCTTAGAAAAATGACCACCCAGACAGTATTGCATCCAGCTGAAGGAGGAAGGTCCGTAATAAAGTCCATTGCAATATGTTGACAGGGAGCATCGGGCACTGGTAGGGGCTGGAGCAGACCAGCAGGTCTGTAATGAGCAGCTTTATTAGCGGCATAGACAGTGCAGGAGGAAACAAAGTCCATAATATCTTTAGGCAGCTTTATTGGCGTGCAATTAGTTCCCGAGATTTACGAATGCCAGAGTGCCCGGCTAGTATGGAACCGTGTCCCCAGCGGCGAATCTTTCTCCTATCTGCAAGACAGAGGATGGTCTTCCCAGGAGGAATGTCTCTAATTTGCAGAGGATTGACAGAAATAACACTGGAATGGTCTATAATATATTGAGGAGTCTCTTCAGAGTCCTCCGTCTCAAATGACCGGGACAGAGCACAGGCCCTCACATTCTTGGCAGGACGAAAGTGGAGCACAAACTGGAATCGGGCAAAGAACCGTGACCACCTGGCTTGACGAGGATTTAACTGTTAAGCAGACTGGAGATAGGTAAGATTGGTGCCCTCCAGGAAATGTCTCCATTCCTACAAGGCCAATTTGATGGCCAGTAACTCCCGATCCCCAATGGAGTAATTGCGCTCTGCGGGGGGGGGGTCTCGAGTAGTAGCCACACACCACTGCCTTACGCTTGGTGTTTCTCTAGAACAGAAGTGCACCTGCACCAACAGAGGAAGCGTCAAGCTCCAAAGAGAACTGTCGGGATATGTCCGGATGATGGAGAATCGAGGCTGAAGTGAAGGCTCTCTTGAGGCTGTTAAATGTATTACTCTGCCTCCGGGGTCCACACTTTAGTGTTCACTCCCTTCTTAGTAAGGGCAGAGATAGGGGCAGTCAGAGATGAGAAGTTTGGGATAAACTGCCGGTAGAAATTTGCGAATTCCAGAAATCGCTGTCTGGCCCGAAGGCCCTGAGCACGTGGCCACTCTAAGACAGACTTCACCTTCGCTGGATCGATTTTGATACCTCAATTGGAGATAATGTAGCCCAGGAAAGGCAGAGAATTTTTCTCAAAGATGCATTTCTCTAGTTTAGCATATAGACGATTCTCCCTTAGCCGCAACAGGACTTGACGAACATGCTTTCGATGCGTTGTCGGATCTGGTGAGTAGATCAGGATGTCATCCAAATACACCACCACGTAGACATAGAGGAGATCCCGGAAGATATCATTCACAAATTCCTGGAATACTGCTGGAGCATTGCACAGACAAAAGGGCATCACAAGATACTCGTAGTCTCTGTCTCGGGTGTTGAATGCGGTCTTCCACTCGTCACCCTGACGAATCCGGACCAGCTTATAAGCCCCACGTAATTCCAGCTTAGTAAAAATCTTGGCTCCATGTATGCGATCAAAGAGCTCCGAGATTAGCAGCAAGGGATACTTGTTCTTGACCGTGATCTGGTTAAGACTGCAGTAATCGTTACAGGGTCGAAGAGATCCGTCTTTTTCTTTACAAAAAAGAACCAGGCTGAGAAGTAGACTTTTGAATAAACCCCTTCTCAAGGTTCTCCTTGACATAAGCCAACATGGCCTGGGTCTCTGGCAAGGAGAGAGAATATACCCGTCCACGAGGAGCTGAGCCGTCTGGAATCAATTCTATTGGGCAATCATAGGATTGGTGAGGAGGAAGAACCTCAGCTGCCTTTTTGCTGAAGACGTCCACGAAGTCAGCATAATGTAAATGTAGTCTAGAGATTGACTGAGGCAGAGAAGGCTGGATATAACGAACCTGTGGCGGTCGCGGTCTGCCGGCAAGTGGGATGTGTTGGTGGTCAGCGACCGCAGGCATAACACTCTTTAATTACTAAGCCAGATTTTTCAAATCTGGTATGTCTGACTTTATCAGACAATAGCTCTCCAATATACCCACAATGGGAGGGTTCCTATTTTTCGGCCAGAAAAATACCAAAAATATGAAAAATATGATATTTGTGACACATTTGGTGGGTGGGAGAGTCATGTTTTGGGCTGGAATCATGGGGACAGAGCTGGTAGGCCCCTTTAGGGTCCCTGACGGTGTGAAAATGACCTCTGCAAAGTACGTAGAGTTTATGACTGACCACTTTCTTCCATGGTACAAAAAGAAGAACCGTGCCTTCCGTAGCAAAATTATCTTCATGCATGACAATGCACCATCTCATGCTGCAAAGAATACCTCTGTGTCATTGGCTGCTATAGGCATAAAAGGAGAGAAACTCATGGTGTGGCCCCCATGTTCCCCTGACCTCAACCCTATTGAGAACCTTTGGAACATCCTCAAGCAAAATATTTATGAGTGTGGGAGGCAGTTCACATCAAAACAGAAGCTCTGGGAGGCTATTCTGACATCCTGCAAAGATATTCAAGCAGAAACTGTCCAAATACTCACAAATTCAATGGATGCAAGAATTGTGAAGGTGATATCAAAGAAGGGGTCCTATGTTAACATGTAACTTGGCCTGTTAAGTTTTTTTTTTGATTGAAAGAGCTTTTGATTTCTGTAAATATGACCTCCTGATGCTGCAAATTACCATTTTAGTTCTCTTTACAACCCTTAAAATGTTTTGATCCCTGTTGTGCATAATAATTTGAAACAGTGCATTTTGAGTTTTTTACTTCTAAAAAGAAATCTGTTATCATTAGGAGATTTGTTCAATAAAATTTGCATTATACTCCAATGGTTGATGGCTTGAAAATTATACTGACTGTCATTTGCATCGACTATTTAGGAAAATCAGCGAAAAATAACATTTGCATAATAATTTGGAACGCAGTGTACATTAAAGCGCCTATTAGATTAGGTAGGAGATAGGGCAGTTATAAACTGGTGACAGAGCCTCTTTAAAGTAGTGCTGTGCCCGGGAGTACTCGGCGAGCGGAGGAGATCCTTCTGCTCCTCCGTTCTGAGCTAATTCTGAAGCAGGGAACTGCGAAACCTTTTCACATCTGCGTCAGGGCTCAGTTCTTACAGAAAGCTCAGACGGAACGTCGGAACGGAGCCCTAACGCAGATGTGAACATAGCCTAAGACTACACTTTTACTGACCCCTGGTTTTCACGTTTCTGCTGAAGAATAGTGTCTAACGTATAGTGGATGTGGCTTATTTTGGCTTCTTAGGGTATGTTCACACGCCCTATTTACGGACGTAATTCAGGCGTTTTACGCCTTGAATTACGCCCGAAAATACGGCTCCAAACCGTCTGCAAACATCTGCCCATTGAATTCAATGGGTCTTACGGTGTTCCGTGCAGACAGGTTTTTTTTTACGAGCCGCTGTAAAAAGACGGCGCGTAAAAAGATGCCCGTCTCAAAGAAGTGCATGTCACTTCTTGGGACGTAATTGGAGCCGTTTTTCATTGACTCCATTGAAAAACAGCTCCAATTACGTCCGTAATGGACGCCGCGAAAATGCGAGTACGAGCAATTACGTCTGAAATTCAATAGCTGTTTTCGCCTGAAAACAGTTCCGTAATTTCAGACGTATTTTGCACCAAGAATACATGTTTGCAGCTTACGTTGTTAGAAGGTCCTTGGTGAACCAGTTCAGCAGAAGTTTGATCAAGCTAGTATAAGATCAACCATACTCACCCAGCAATTATCTTTTAATAATGTTAACCACTCTCTTTTATAACTTATACTAAGAGTCTGTTCATATATGTCCGGCCCTCCAGCTTATTTTCTTTCAAGCGTAGCACAAAAATGCTGGAGAGACACTGATCTTATGGAGTCTGTTTTGAGTCAGGTGGCATCAGTTGTGATGCCAGACGTTTTCTAAAACAGGATAGAGAAATGTTGCATGCAACAATTTTCTGTCTGTCAATGGGCGCACAGTGTTTTTTTTATCAGTTGTGTCCAGCTAACCAAAAAAGGCCGGACACAACTGTTATATGTAAACGCACTCCGAGAGTTTATCACAACATTATGAGCACATGTAGCTCATGTTGTTTGTTACGTCACACGCCAATGTGTTCGACTGTATCCGACTACATGCCGCTATGCATGCGGCTTAGCTGGTATTGACAATTCTTATGCTGCTTTCTATCCGTATAGTGGAGACCAATTGTGCTGCCATTGGCCTTGCACTAGTGCCTAACCAAGACTCCAATACGGGAACCTACCCTGCTTGCTTCAGTTTAGACCTATCTTGGACACCATGTATCTGGATGGACAGTGATCGATTTTGCCAAGCTATCTATCTGTACTTACCATTTCCACCCCCCACAGGAATGCTGTTGTTGAGACCAATTTCGGACACCACTTTTCCGGATGGACAGTAAATGATTTTGCCAAGCTCTCCATCTGGGCCTACCATTTCCATTCACCTCGGCTGAGGTGCCTCATTGGCGGATGAGTATATGGGTCTTTTCCACTATATATGTATGCTAATGGAATTGCTTGACTTTTGAATTTTGTGGCCAACACTACCATATAAAATCTATCTTTGCGTATATGGTTCACTTTGCAGCACATGGTCTGTACTGGACTGAGCTAGGCCTGACGTGGCTTAATATGGTCTCCTGCTATATATCACTTGTTATTTAATTACTGTTCTTGATACGCTAACCCACCATTTTTTTGCCTCTGGCTTGCTGACGAGATTTATTCTTTGGCTTTGTGATTATTTGTCATTTTTCAGCTTTGTATTTGCATTTATAGTTTGGTTATCTGCCTGTTATACTATGCAGCTATCTCCAACTGAAGTGTCTCACCACTCAGAGGTCATAGACCTGTCCGAATTATCTGCTGTTTATTATAGCCTTATGTGTATATAGATTTTCCTAACCTTTTCTATACACTGGTTTACCTTATTGTGTGTCTATATGTACACAATTATACTTGCTTGCCCCTTTTGTATACTGATACTTTATGCTATACAATTTGGACCTGTATGCATTATTTACTATTTTGGCTATATGGTTCTCACCTGTCCAAGTATGTGATATCTCCACTTTTATACAGTATAACCATTGGCACTGTTTTTTGATAATTTCATATTTATATATTGTTAGAATAAAAATTTGGATATTTTTATAAGCTGAGAAAACCATGTTTTCAAGGTGCTTCTGTCTGCTTTTTTCGTCTTTTGTATAATTAATCCTGGAGGCACCGTACTATTTGCACTGTACTCTGACTGGTTTGATGAGATCTTTTAGCTCTTTCTCTTTTTATTTTTCTTGACACTCATAAAATATACACACCAACACTTTGGATTGGGGAAGCTAACATGATGTGCCCTGTTTTTTTTTATTGAATGCTCTTAATATTACCCCAAACCATTGCTGATTTGCAGGGGCGTAACTAGGAAAGACTGGGCCCCATAGCAAACTTTTGACTGGGGCCCCCCTCCACTGGGTGTCACACAACAGCCCATACAGCATCCCCCCTCCCAAAAAAATTTGACAAAAGACATGTATCCCCTATCCACAGGATATCCACAGGATAGGGGATACATGTGTGATCGCTGGCATTGATAGGGAGAACAGGGGACTGAAAGTCCCCTGAAGTTCTCCATGACTAACCTCGGACTTCCGGCGTCTGCGCAGCTCACTAAAAATGAAAGGAGCGCTGGTCACGGATTCGCACAAGCGCGACCGGCGCTCCATTCATTTCTACGGAGCTGCCGACACAGACCCCGGAAGTCCGAGGTTTGTGATGGAGAACTTCAGGGGACTTTCAGTCCCCCGTTCTCCCTATCGCTGCCAGCGATCACACATGTATCCCCTATCCTGTGGACATCCTGTGGATAGGGGATACATGTCTTTTGTTTAATGGCAGAGCGGGGAGATATCTCCCTGCTCTGCCGTAGTCGTGTTCAGTGGCGTCCTGCTGTAGCAGCCATAGCGGCTGCTAGCGGAGCCTCCGGCCATGGTGGGGGCCCGTTCCGTCGGGCGACATGGGCCCCCCCATGCCGCGGGCCCTGTAGCAGCCGCTACTGCTGCTACGGCGGTAGTTACGCCACTGCTGATTTGTTTATGTTTGATATAGTTGCTTGTATGGAGGTGCAAGATGTGAAAATACATATTTCTATGTTTAATGGCAGGAATAGCATGTGTCATATAAACATCAAGATGATGGTCTTCGGTACACAATGATTAGTAGTAGGCTCATTTCACCTTCAGGAACAATGTTTTAAAGGCTATGTACACCTTTGAAATCATTTGTTTTTTTTAAATAAAAATGTCTGGCAGTGTGATTGGTGCAACTATTAAAAATAAGTTTCATTAAAAATTATTTTACATTTTTGAGATACAGCTGCTTTGTATCCTGTATACAGAGCAGCTGCATCTTGTGCTAAGACCTAAACCGTCAGGTCAACGACACTGACAGGTTGAGGGACAGCGGATCCTATCCACCTGTTATCGATCACATCTAAGTTATGAACTTAGATATGATCGGTATCAGCTCGATCCTGTGAGACACGCAGGACCCGCTGACACTGAACCCTTCAGTCCCGCAGACCTGACAGATGCAGGTTTCAGCGCTAGATACAACTGCTCTGTATACAGAATAAAAAGAAGCTGTATCACACAAAGCAATAATAATTTTCAATAAAAAGTATTTAGAGGGGGGGGGCGTGGCCAGCTGCTGATGTGAGAGGACGTGTGTGGCGATAGCTCCGGGCCAGCATCCTGTCTAAAATCCTCCTGACGGTGCTGTAATCCTTGAAATTAGCCAAAATTTCTTACCAGCTGCGTAGGAAGGGAAGGATATCTTCCAGGAAAAAGATGAGCCCGCCTAAAGCGATGGACGCGGCGGAAAAGCTGAAATCATATGCCCGCGTGGTGATCCAAGATGGCGCCAACGGGAGTTCTTCTGTGCAGGCCGCAGCTGTGGCTGGGACATCCAACCATGCTCCCTCGGAACAGGATGCAGGAATCACGCTGCAAGAGGCATCGGATAAGCTGCTGACAGCCATCCTCGAGACACGGACGACTCTGACGGCTAAGATTGATGAGGTGAGAGTGGACGTGGGCCTATTGAGACAGGATTTGCAAAATGTGCGGGAGAGAGTCACGGAAACGGAGGGCAGGATATCCACCTTGGAAGATCTTACTGCTACCATGCCGGCGGCTATTCAAGATTTGCACCGTAAAGTCGATCTGTGGCGCCAGAAAGCCGACGATTTGGAAAATAGATCGCGCCGCAACAATCTCCGCATTGTGGGATTGCCGGAGAGGGCAGAGGGGCAGAGGCCTTGAGAATTTGTGGAAAGATGGCTGAAGGAGATGTTTCCAGCTGCCTCCTTCTCGTTAGCATATGCGGTGGAAAGGGCGCACAGGGTTCCAGCACGGTTACCAGTTCCAGGTGCTCCCCCAAGACCACTGCTTGCCCGGATGTTGAATTGCAAAGATCGGGACACGGTTCTGTTGGAAGCTCGGAAGGCCGGAGGGATTAGATTTGAAAATGCATCTGTGTCCATATATCCGGACTTTTCTCTTGATTTGCAGCGACAAAGGGCGTCATATGTTCCTATCAAGCGCCGACTCCGGGACATGCAGATTCCATATTCGATTGCCTATCCGGCTAGATTGCGGGTGGTGGATGGAGATCGAGCCATATTTTTTACGGATCCAACTGAGGCGGAAGAGTGGCTTACGAGCAAGCATAGGCGATCTCCTCGACGCTGATCGTTGTGTTTGTGCAGGCTGGGAGGCCATTGTCGATATATGGAACTCATGGATACCCCATATTGTGTGTCGCACAGAAGTTCCAGGGGAAAGTATCCTTATAAGATAATGATGTGATGCTGTAACATGTTATTTGCAACCTGCTATGGGGGACCTGAGGTCCGTGTTGGAAGCTGGACAGTTTAGTCCTTATAATCTCCTTCTTATGTGTTCTGAATAAGAGAGATGGGGGACCGTTAATACAAGTCAGGCTTTAAAATGTTTTATAATATTTGGTGGATGGGATGCTGGTCGGGGGAAACTCTATACCTATATAGATAGTGTGTGTGCGGCAGAAATACGCTAGCCGTAGACACTACCCCCTAGAGTATTGGCTACAAAGGTTTGTTCCTGTTGAGCAATTTATGTTTTTGATGTTGTTATGGAGAATATTGAGTCAACTCACACTACCGCAGAAACTGGCATAAATATTGTACACCTACGAGACATAGAGGGAACTGCAGATGGGGATGGGATAATTGTCACTCAGGAGCTTGTGGATGGGATCCTGGGCTACAGCGCTCCAACATGTGTTAACAGTACGAAATGGCAGGATTACGGTGCCAGTGCTGTTAATATATCAGTTGATATACTGAATTGGATGAATGTAGAGATGGTCCAAGCTAAATTAAATAAAATAAATGTGCACAAGGCTCCGGGACCAGATGGGTTACACCCTAGAATTCTTAAAGAGCTTAGTTCAGTTATTTCTGTCCCCCTTTTCATAATATTCAGAGAATCTCTAGTGACTGGTATAGTGCCAAGGGACTGGCGCAGGGCAAATGTGGTGCCTATTTTCAAAAAGGGCTCTAGGTCTTCCCCGGGTAATTATAGACCAGTAAGCTTAACATCCATCGTGGGGAAAATGTTTGAGGGGCTATTGAGGGACTATATACAGGATTATGTGACAATAAATAGCATTATAAGTGACAGCCAGCATGGTTTTACTAAGGACAGAAGTTGTCAAACTAACCTAATCTGTTTTTATGAAGAGGTAAGCAGAAGTCTAGACAGAGGGGCCGCTGTGGATTTAGTGTTTTTGGACTTTGCAAAGGCATTTGACACTGTCCCCCATAGACGCCTAATGGGTAAATTACGGACTATAGGTTTAGAAAATATAGTTTGTAATTGGATTGAGAATTGGCTCAAGGACCGTATCCAGAGAGTTGTGGTCAATGATTCCTTCTCTGAATGGTCACCGGTTATAAGTGGTGTACCCCAGGGTTCAGTGCTGGGACCACTATTATTCAACTTATTTATTAATGATATAGAGGATGGGATTAATAGCACTATTTCTATTTTTGCAGATGACACCAAGCTATGTAATATAGTTCAGACTATGGAAGATGTTTGTGAATTGCAGGCAGATTTAAACAAACTAAGTGTTTGGGCGTCCACTTGGCAAATGAAGTTTAATGTAGATAAATGTAAAGTTATGCATCTGGGTACCAACAACCTGCATGCATCATATGTCCTAGGGGGAGCTACACTGGCGGATTCACTTGTTGAGAAGGATCTGGGTGTTCTTGTAAATCATAAACTCAATAACAGCATGCAGTGTCAATCAGCTGCTTCAAAGGCCAGCAAGATATTGTCGTGTATTAAAAGAGGCATGGACTCGCGGGACAGAGATGTAATATTGCCACTTTACAAAGCATTAGTGAGGCCCCATCTAGAATATGCAGTTCAGTTCTGGGCTCCAGTTCATAGAAAGGATGCCCTGGAGTTGGAAAAAATACAAAGAAGAGCAACGAAGCTAATAAGGGGCATGGAGAATTTAAGTTATGAGGAAAGATTGAAAGAATTAAACCTATTTAGCCTTGAAAAAAGACGACTAAGGGGGGACATGATTAACTTATATAAATATATTAATGGCACATACAAAAAATATGGTGATATCCTGTTCCTTGTAAAACCCCCTCAAAAAACAAGGGGGCACTCCCTCCGTCTGGAGAAAAAAAGGTTCAAGCTGCAGAGGCGACAAGGCTTCTTTACAGTAAGAACTGTGAATCTATGGAATAGCCTACCGCAGGAGCTGGTCACAGCAGGGACAGTAGATGGCTTTAAAAAAGGGTTAGATAATTTCCTAGAACAAAAAAATATTAGCTCCTATGTGTAGAAATTTTTCCTTCCCTTTTCCCTTCCCTTGGTTGGACTTGATGGACATGTGTCTTTTTTCAGCCGTACTAACTATGTAACTATGTAACTACTATGTAACTATGTAATGTCCTGGAATGTCCGGGGAATGGGGGCTCCTGAAAAGAGGCATATGATATTTGCGGCTGTGCAGAGACAGCGTCCACATTTAACGTGTCTACAGGAAACACTCATGACACCTGATACTATGAGGAGTTTGAGTAAGCCCTGGGTGCAGTGGGTGGGACATGCCTCACACACCTCGTACTCTAGAGGGGTGGCCATCTTAGTGCATGTGGAGCTCCGTTGGAAATTGCTACAATCCAACATGGACCCAGAGGGGCGGTACATTTTTCTACATGCGGTTCTTGATGAATGTCCATATGTGATCTTGGGGGTGTATAATCCTCCACCGGCTTCAATGGCAATAATTTAGGAAGCCGTCCGATTTGTGTCAGCATACCCGGGGGCCAGGGTGATAATGATGGGAGATTTCAACATGGTCATGGACTCTGGAATTGATAGATTTCAGGGGAATGGGAGTAGAGGTCCTGGAAGCCCCTCACAGTTAAGTCTCCTTGTACAGGAAATGGGATGGATTGATTTGTGGAGAGCGACACATAGAGGGATCAGAGAGTACACATGTCACACCCCACAATACAATGCACTGTCCAGAATTGATTATATATTTGGATCGCCTGCGGTTTTCCAGGAGGTAGACTCTGTGGATCATTTACCGAGGGGGATTTCGGATCACAGTCCGGTCTTACTGACATTGAAAAGGCCACAGGTAGGCAGAAGGGGTATGGGTAAAATTCACCCGTTTTGGCTTCAGCTAGTTCAACAAAACGATCGTATACCGGATCAGCTATCAATATTTATAGAAGCACATGCGCAGATGGAAAATAAGTCGCTGGTGTGGGATACCCTCAAAGCCTATTTGAGGGGATGTCTCCGATCCTCCATATCCTATGTAAAACGTGCTTCCGCCCTGCATGAAGAGGAATTAGCATATAAATGCATATAAATGTTCACAGGCGGAAGGGGCATTTGTTCAGGATCCCACACCAGCTAACCGAAATGCTTGGCTGGACTTGGGTAGACAGTATCTACAAGTCCTGAGGGATAAGACCTCGCGTAGTCTATTCTTTAGTAAACAATCTCATTTTGAATTGGGCAATCAATCGGGTAAAATTCTGGCGCATATGGTGCGGAACAGTTCAAGATCCCCCCCGGTGATGGGTATAGTGGGGCCTGGCGATAGAATCTACACTTCCTCGAGGGATGTTCTCGAACAATTCACACAGTTCTATGATCAGTTGTATGCTTCAAAAATAGATTATAGGAGGGAGGAGATGGAGAAGTATTTAGATGGAATATCGGTAGACGAGATCTTGGAGGGAATGGCGTCTATGGCCAAGGGGAAAGCCTCAGGGCCGGATGGTATCCCCCTTGAGGTATATCTACAGTATGGGGAGCTGCTAGCCCCCCAATTGCTGGCCCTGTTTGAGCATAGCTATTGGAGCTCTACTCTTCCGGAATCCATGTGTGACGCCACCATTATTGTACTGCTGAAACCAGGCAAAAATCCAGATGAATGTGGGTCATATAGACCGATCTCACTACTGACAGTGGATTACAAAATTTTGACTAAAATGCTAGCTAATAGGTTATGTAATGTGATAAAGGAGATCATTCACCCAGACCAGTGTGGCTTTATACCCGGCAAGTCCACCTCAGAGAATATTCGACGGGTACAGGTGGTGGCGCAGATTGGATGGGAGGAGCAGCAGGACTGGGCTGTGGCATCTTTGGATGCGGCCAAGGCATTTGACTCGGTAGAATGGCCTTATTTGCTGGCAGTGCTGCGAAGATTTGGGTTTGGGGATAGATTCATTAATTGGGTCTCATTGCTATATAAATCTCCGCGAGCGCAGGTGTTGGTGAACGGGGTCCTGTCCCCTTCCTTTGGCCTCCATAGGGGCACGAGGCAGGGGTGCCCACTTTCGCCACTTCTTTTCGCATTGGCCATTGAACCACTGGCTCTGAACATTAGGAGGGATCACACATATATGGGAATTAGAATAGGGGACAGAGAGGACCGGATAGGATTATATGCGGATGACATGGCGCTGTTTATGGCAAACCCCAATGCCACCCTTCCCAGGGCCATATCCCTCATTAACGCTTTTGGAAGGTATTCCGGGTTACTAATTAATTGGGCCAAATCGTATTTGATGCCTTTGAGGCAGGATAATTGTGGATGGGACACCCAGTTCTGCGGACTGTCAGTACAACCAGAGTTCAAATATTTGGGGATTAATATTGCTAGGGATAGTTCTAGATCATATGGGTTAAATGTAGCGCCCTTGGTTGCGTACCTAAGGGATAAAATTCAGGTGTGGAAAGGTCTGCCTCTGTCAGTGGCAGGACGCGTGAATCTATTAAAAATGATAGTACTGCCGAAGTTTTTGTATGTGTTGGAGCATGTGGATGTGTTGGTGCCTAAAAGGTTCTTTAAAATAATAAACTCGCTATTCGCGCCGTTTGTATGGGGGGGGGGGGAGATCTAAACTCAAGCTGTCGATTCTAGAGAGGTCTAAAGATGAGGCCGGAGCTGCGTTACTGGATGTTTTTCTATATTATTTGGCGGGTCAGCTCAGATACTTGACTTCTTGGGTCTCCCCCCCCCCTAACGACCAATGCTGAGTGTCATCTAGCCAGGGTGTTGGGCTTAAAAACCCTTTGGCCGATATTGGAGCCGCATGATTTTAGACACCGCTCCCTGTTACCCTTGCATAAGTTGGCCAGACGAGTTTGGCAACAGGCTAAAGAGCTCTTGGGGGTGGTGGGGGTAGTGGGGGAGAACCCGCTGTGGGATAATCCAAGTTTTTCACATTTGCACGGGATGGTGGGAAAACGTTACTGGTCCTCTAGAGGGGTAGTTGCTCTGTCACAGTTACTAACGGAAGACGGGATGGTCATGACGGTGAGTGAGATTCAGGCAGCATTCAATATACCACCGGGGGATGAATTATATTGCATACAACTCCATCATGCTCTATTAGCACAATTTCCACTGAACTCCGTGACGTATTCTAGCTGTGATTTGGTGGTGAGGTTGAACACGCCGTCTACACGTGGAGCCATTTCTCAAATTTATTATTTTCTACTGGAGGCTAAAATGCGAGTGGAGCCCCTGGTGGCGGAGGATAAGTGGCGGGCACTAATTCCACAACTCACAGCGGAGGAATGGAGAGAGGCTCAGGGTTCCCATTTGCTGGTTTCACCAGCGGCAAACAATAAATTAGTGCAACTGTTCATTATCCACCAATGTTATTTGACACCCATAAGACTACATCGTATGGGAAGAATGGCGTCCTCACAATGTCATAGGTGCGGAGAGACACGGGCTGATTTTATTCACCTAATATGGGTTGTCACTGGATTCTTAGCTTTTGGGAGGAGGTGGTTGCATTATTGACAGCAGTATTGGGGAGGACGATACCTTGCAGTCCGGAGGTGTGTCTGCTGGGACTGCTCAATGAGGAACAATGGTCGATATATGAGAGAACTTTCCTCAGAGAAACACTATTCATGGCAAAAAAGGCGGTGGCCATGAGATGGATGGCAGATAGGGCCCCGACAGTAGCGCAATGGCGTAAATTAGTCAATGACATACTTCCATTTGAGAAAATAGTGTATAAACACCGGGGGAAACCGGCTAAATTTGATTTGATCTGGAATGGGTGGTGCTCATCGAACCTCACTCACTGTACAGTCCAAGGGCTATCAGCTGCTCTGATTCAAGCTGGGGGCGGGAGCGGGTAAAGAGGTCGGGAGGAGGACACTTCCAGGTGCTTCGTTGTAGGCCATACAAGGAGGATGGGCGCGTTAGGGTAGAATATCGAACTGGGGGCATATTCATACTATTGTGATGTACAAGATTAAAAGTTTTGATAGAATGTTTGATTGATCTGTATTATGTATATGTGGTCTGCGAACCACGGTTTAACACCATGGGTACCTGCGAGTATCCCTTATGTATGTAATGATGTTTCTGACATATGGACTGTTGAGTGTATAATGTTATCCTGATGTATGTGATGGTTTGACTCTGACAGTTACTTTTAATAAAACGAGTTTAAAAAAAAAGTATTTAGAAGTTGAACCAATCACACTGCTAGACATTTAAGTTAATCATGTCCCCCCTTAGTCGTCTTTTTTCAAGGCTAAATAGGTTTAATTCTTTCAATCTTTCCTCATAACTTAAATTCTCCATGCCCCTAATTAGCTTCGTTGCTCTTCTTTGTATTTTTTCCAACTCCAGGGCATCCTTTCTATGAACTGGAGCCCAGAACTGAACTGCATATTCTAGATGAGGCCTCACTAATGCTTTGTAAAGTGGTAATATTACATCCCTGTCCCGTGAGTCCATGCCTCTTTTAATACACGACAATATCCTGCTGGCCTTTGAAGCAGCTGATTGACACTGCATGCTGTTATTGAGTTTATGATTTACAAGTACACCCAGATCCTTCTCAACAAGTGAATCCGCCAGTGTAGCTCCCCCTAGGACATATGATGCATGTAGGTTGTTCGTACCAAGATGCATAACTTTACATTTATCTACATTAAACTTCATCTGCCAAGTGGACGCCCAAACACTTCGTTTGTTTAAATCTGCCTGCAATTCATGAACATCTTCCATAGACTGAACTATATTACCCAGCTTGGTGTCATCTGCAAAAATAGAAATAGTGCTATTAATCCCATCTTCTATATCATTAATAAATAAGTTGAATAATAGTGGTCCCAGCACTGAACCCTGGGGTACACCACTTATTACCGGGGACCATTCAGAGTAGGAATCATTGACCACAACTCTCTGGATACGGTCCTTGAGCCAATTCTCAATCCAATTACAAACTATATTTTCTAAACCTATAGTCCTTAATTTACCCATTAGGCGTCTATGGGGGACAGTGTCAAATGCCTTTGCAAAGTCCAAAAACACTAAATCCACAGCGGCCCCTCTGTCTAGACTTCTGCTCACCTCTTCATAAAAACAGATTAGGTTAGTTTGACAACTTCTGTCCTTAGTAAAACCGTGCTGGCTGTCACTTATAATGCTATTTATTGTCACGTAATCCTGTATATAGTCCCTCAATAGTCCCTTAAACATTTTCCCCATGATGGATGTTAAGCTCACTGGTCTATAATTACCTGGGGAAGACCTAGAGCCCTTTTTGAAAATCGGCACCACATTTGCGCTGCCCAGTCCCTTGGCACTATACCAGTCACTAGAGATTCTCTGAATATTATGAAAAGGGGGACAGAAATAACTGAACTAAGCTCTTTAAGAATTCTAGGGTGTAACCCATCTGGTCCCGGGGCCTTGTGCACATTTATTTTATTTAATTTAGCTTGGACCATATCTACATTCATCCAATTCAGTATATCAACTGATATATTAACAGCACTGGCACCGGCTACATCAGCTGCTCTTTCTTCTGTTGTATATACAGAGCTAAAGAACCCATTTAGCAACTCTCCCTTCTCTTGATCCCCTGTGATCAACTCCCCATTACCATTATCTAGGGGTCCTACATGTTCAGACCTTGGCTTTTTAGCATTTATATACTTGAAGAATTTTTTGGGATTTGTTTTACTATCCTTGGCCACCTGCCTTTCATTTTGTATTTTTGCTAATTTTATTACCTTTTTACAGATTTTATTAAGATCTTTATATTTTACAAAGGCTACAGCTGTACCCTCAGATTTGTATTTTTTAAATGCCCTTTTTTTGTCGTGTATTGCTCCTTTCACAGAAGGTGTAAGCCATGTGGGGTTTAATTTGAGTCGTTTATACTTGTTACCTATAGGAATAAATTTTGCACTATAATAACTCAAAGTAGATTTGAAAATCTCCCATTTATCATTTGTCCCATTATTTGACATTAGTTCTTCCCAGTCCATATCCTGAATTGCAGCCCTCATCCTGGGGAAATTGGCTTTCTTAAAATTAAATGTTTTTGCCCTCCCAGCCTGCGTTTGTTTTTTACAGTATAGGTAAAATGTAACTATATTATGATCACTGTTACCGAGGTTTTCACGAACATTGACATTCCCAACAAGATCTGCATTATTAGAAATGACCAGATCCAAAAGAGCTTCACCTCTAGTCGGGTCTTCCACAAACTGGCCCATAAAATTTTCCTGCAACAGGTTGAGGAAATGTCTCCCCTTTGCAGTTGAAGCTGAACTATGACACCAATTAATATCCCGGAAATTAAAATCTCCCATTATCACTACAGTACCCGCCTGTGCAGCCCGCTCCATCTGTTTATATAGCTGAACTTCCATCTCCTCAGTTATATTGGGGGGTCTATAGATTACACCAAAAGTAATTTTTTCAGTGTTTACCTCCCTTTCTAGTTCCACCCACAAGGTTTCAACCTCCTCACAGTATTCACCCACTATTGTCTCTTTCACACTCGCCTTCATATAATTTCTCACATACAGACATACACCACCACCTTTCCTATTTGTCCTGTCTTTCCGAAAAAGTGTAAAACCCTGCAGATTTACAGCCCAGTCATGTGAAGAGTCCAGCCATGTTTCAGCAACACCAACTATATCTATATTTTCTTCCAGTATCAAGGCCTCCAGCTCCCCCATTTTGCTTGCTAGACTTCTGGCATTTGTGAACATACACTTTAACTTGCCTGTCAGTTTTTCACTTTTATTATCAGAAATGTGATTTGACATTAATCGGGCCTTTTTATTTACTCTGATGTTTTGTAACGAAAGGATCTCCTTATCTTGTTGTCTAGTCCTCTCCCCACATTCTGTTTCTCCCCCCACCAATATAGTCTGACCCCTCTCTAACCTGGCTACCCCTTTTTTTTCTACATTGACCTCCCTCCTCAGCCCTAGTTTAAATACTCCACCACCCCAGCTAGAATTCTCTCCCCCAGCACAGCGGACCCCCTTCCATTTAGGTGCAATCATCTGCAGAATACAGTTTGTACCCCAATGAAAAGTCAGCCCAGTGCTCTAGGAACCCAAATCCTTCTCCTCTACACCAAGACTTCAGCCATGCATTTAACTCCCTGAGCTCCCGCTGTCTTTCCTGTGAAACATAAAAATCTATATGAATTTGGTATTCCCACAATCGTAACAACCCACTGAATAAAGTTATTATGTTATTTATACCCCACACGGTAAACGGTGTAAATTTAAGATGCAAAGAAGAATGGCGAAATTGCTGTTTTTTTTCTATTCCTCGCCAAAAAAAGTTAATAAAAATGAATCAATAAATTATATGTATCCTAAAATGATGCTATTAAAAAATACAACTTGTCCCGCAAAGAACAAGTCCTTATACAGCTATATCGAGAGAAAAATAAAAAAGTTATTGCTCTTTCAATGCGACAATGGAAAAACTTTTGGTTTTTTTGTGTTCAGTACTACCAGTATCACTTTGTATCGAAGCAAAATATAGTCAGAGCAATTTATTATTGGAACCATTAAATAAGTAATCTAATGTAAATGAATGAGAATAAAGAAACCGCAATGAGCAAAACATGGCTAGTATATGAACACATGCAGAATCTAGTCTCTTCCCCTTATATGGTCTGTAATGGCTTGGAAAACAGAAGAAATTGTCTTCATGCCAAGAGATGAGAGAGGGCTCATTATAATTTTCTTCATGGAGCTGGCTGTGAACATCTCTCATTTGTTAGGATGTTGATTTGTTTTGCTGTGTGGATGCCATACCACACAGTCAACTATTTGTGACAGAGCCCAAACAAGGGACCAAGCAGAACAGTGATGTCTTTGAAAAGCCTCATTATTTATAGGACAACAAGAGAAAACAAAGATTCATCAACATGCCATGAAACAGAATTTGTCTCACTCGGGAGATCCTCGTGATACACACTGTGATGTCATCGGTTGTAGCAACAAATCTGTTACAAGATACAACCCAGATGTGTTCATGTGGCCTTAGTCTAATATTTTGTCATTTGCACAAAAAAACAAGCTGAAGGGAAGATCATTTTAAAATGAGCTACTGTCCTCTGGTTGCATTAGGCATCGTTTGCTTGTCATCCATGATAACAGGATCATCTCTTTGGACGCTGTATCCTCATTTCCTATTCCAAAGACAGTTACGCGCATGAGTGTTAATATGCAATTATACTGGTTCAGGCTGATGATGTAGAATCTGGCTACGGTCTAATGCACATGGTTGTGTTACAGATATGTGTGGTGCAGATTTTTAATAATTTGCTGTGGTCTCATGCTGTATCTCTGTGTTCCCCCTCTTTTTTTTTTGAAAATCTGTTTTTATTTGTTGAAGTCACAAAATACTGAGACTTGGTAAAAAACAAAAACAATGAAGAGATAAAAGACAAGACGTGAGAATGAACATTTCAAAATCAGTACAGTGTCTCTGCAGTATAGTTTGACAAAAAGAAAATTCTAATACTCAACATCATAATACAATATCATGCCAAATAGTAAAGACATTTCCAAAATGTTCGTATACATGTAAATAGTTAACACAAAAAACTATAAACAGATGTACTTATCTTTGTGAGGTATACGCAGAGGTTCAGATGAATAATGTATATCTACTTGGTAAGGAGGTGACAATGACATTATGCGAAGTGATAAATTATGGCAAGAAATACGGGAACCGAATCCTAGCAGCCCAAACCAAAACTAAGTTCTGGTGGAAAAACAGGAGCATCCTATAATCTATACGTACCAGGGCACAGTGGCGTAACTACCGCCGTAGCGGCTGCTATGTGGCCCGCCGGCACGGGCCCCCACCGCGACGCCACTGAACACGACTATGGCAGAGCAGGGAGTTATCTCCCCGCTCTGCCATTAAACAAAAGACATGTATCCCCTATCCACAGGATAGGGGATACATGTGTGATCGCTGGCACTGATAGAGAGAACGGGGGACTGAAAGACCCCTGAAGTTCTCCATCACAAACCTCGGACTTCCGGGTCTGTGTCGGCAGCTCCGTAGAAATTAATGGAGCGCCGGTCGCGCTTGTGCGCATGCGTGACCAGAGCTCCTTTCATTTTTATTGAGCTGCGCAGACGCCGGAAGTCAGAGGTTAGTCATGGAGAACTTGGGGGGACTTTCGGTCCCCCATTCTCCCTATCGCTGCCAGCGATCACACATGTATCCCCTATCCTATGGATAGGGGATACATGTCTTTTGTAGGATACACTGTAGGTCGCATTTTTTTGGGAGGGGGGACGCTGTATGGTGTTCCCTACAGGGGGGGCTGTATGGCGTTCCCTACAGGGGCGGGGCTGTATGGCGTTCCCTACAGGGGGGAGCTGTATGGCGTTCCCTACAGGGGGGGCTGTATGGCGTTCCCTACAGGGGGGGCTGTATGGCGTTCTCTACAGGGGGAGCTGTATGGCGTTTTCTACTGGAGGGGGGGGCTGTATGGCGTTCCCTACAGGGGGGCTGTATGGCGTTCTCTACAGGGGGCTGTATGGCATTCTCTACAGGGGGGCTATATGGCGTTAGCGCCATACAGCCCCCTCTGTAGATAACGCCATACAGCCCCCCTGTAAAGAATGCCATACAGCCCCCCTGTAGAGAACGCCATACAGCCCCCTCTGTAGATAACGACATACAGCCCCCACTGTAGAGAATGTCATACAGCCCCATCTGTAGATAACGCCATACAGCCCCCTCTGTCGATAACGCCATACAGCCCCCTCTGTAGATAACGCCATACAGCCCCCTCTGTAGATAACGCCATACAGCCCCCTCTGTAGATAACGCCATACAGCCCCCACTGTAGAGAACGCCATACAGCCCCCACTGTAGAGAACGCCATACAGAGTCCCCCTGTAGATAACGCCATGCAGCCCCCTCTGTAGAGAACGCCATACAGCCCCCCTGTAGAGAATGCCATACAGCCTCCCTATAGAGAACGCCATACAGCCCCCTCTGTAGATAACGCCATACAGCCCCCACTGTAGAGTACGTCATACAGTCCCCTCTGTAGATAACGCCATACAGCCCCCTCTGTAGATAACGCCATACAGCCCCCTCTGTAGATAATGCCATACAGCCCCCTCTGTAGATAACGCTATACAGCCCCCACTGTAGAGAACGCCATACAGCCCCCACTGTAGAGAACGCCATACAGAGTCCTCCCTGTAGATAACACCTTACAGCCCCCCTGTAGATAACGCCATACAGCCCCCTCTGTAGAGAACGCCATACAGCCCCCTTTGTAGATAACGCCATACAGCCCCCTCTGTAGATAACTCCATACAGCCCCCTCTGTAGAGAACGCCATACAGCCCCCTTTGTAGATAACGCCATACAGCCTCCTTTGTAGATATCTACAAAGGGGGCTGCATGGCGTTATCTACAGAGGGGGCTGTATGGTGTTCTCTACAGAGGGGGCTGTATGGCGCTATCTACAGAGGCGGCTGTATGGCGCTATCTACAGAGGGGGCTGTATGGCGTTATCTACAGGGGGGGCTGTAAAAAAGGCACTATCTACAAGGGGGGGTTGTGTGACACCCAGGGGAGGGGGGCCCCAGTCGAAAGTTTGCTATGAGGCCCTGTCTTTCCTAGTTACGCCCCTGGCAGGGCACTTATTTTACTAGTTCTGAGCGAGTAAGTTTCCATGGTCTCCATGAATTTTTCGTGTTTACCTAATTCCCAGCTAGATAATTCCTCCATTCTGCACATCATATCAAGCTTGGCAACCCATTTAGCGATGGAGGAGATCTGCTCAGATCTCCAATGTGAGGGAACAAGCATTTTTGCAGCAGTTAGAAGGTGGGTGAGCAAGTCATTTGTTATTTTGGTGTGAAACCGCCTGAAAGCAGCCATAATAGGATCATAGAAGGTGCCCAAAAGGGGGACATAACCACCATAGATGAGAGATAGAACCTCTAAATGTGTTGCATCTCCAGCATGTGTCTGACACCGTCTGATAATTTTTGTGTAGGAACTCACGAGTCCTATACCACCTGGTAACTGTCTTGTAAGAGTTCTCTTGCACCCTTACACATCTTGAGAAACTATGAGAGTTATGTTCCCCTTCTTTTATATGGAGGTACAAGGAGTTTTTTTTCTCATGGATTCAGTTAGAATCACGAGAAATAGGTAGTGGAATCCACTTTCTGGGGCATAGAACAGGGTTGTATTACTCCTTGCTGTAATTTAAAGGTTAATGCATGAATGAAGGATTAAAGTTCAAAGACTTTATTTCCTTAGCTTGCAACCTTGCTGTTCAAATATATTCATTATCTGCAAAGATCAAAAGCTAAACTAGATGAATGATAATGCTGGGGTCAGACATGAATGTTTAAAATCCCATGACACTTCAAACTCTTATCACTAATCCTACAGGATGTGTGACTGGATAGTAAAACCGTAACTGTGGTACATTAGATTATTTCTTAATTTATCTGCATATTTCCTTGAAGAAGAATTGCATCTCAATGCATGAAAATTATACTGAAATGGGAAGTATAATGATCTACTTCTGCTACAGCTATCCTGTCCATATCTTTACATACAGAGGCCCATGTATGCACTGTGTTCATGCCTGAATGACACCAGATTATTAAATATTTTTATTCAATCGTAATAAAAGAAAGTGATTTCAGCAGTCACAAACAAAACCCTATCCATTCCTGATCTGCTGATTTATATTGCCCCCTCCTGACTTGGCACTTCTATCCAACGTATCTTTTTTTCATATTAAGAACCTAATATCACAAATAAGCATAAAGGCTAATTATAAATCAGTAGAACAACCCCATAATAAAATGGTGTGCTAAACCTGAACCAATGAAAAATGTACAATATATCACGATTTAATAAAACACTAAAAATATCTCACAAGACAAGGGTGGGAAACGTAAAAAAGTATTAAATCCATACATCGTCCTTAAAGTATGCCTCCACTCAAAAATGAAAATTTCCCATTAGTTACATTCTTAGGATCAGAGGATCCAGAGAAGGAACCCAACCAGATTGTACAATTTACCTATAGGGCTCCCCTTTCCTGCAACTTTGGTCTGGTTCTTGGTTCTTTACTGGCTCCAGGAATTTTGTGCAAGTTGGTTCCACTGAGGGTTTATTGTCTAGGCTTCTGATAATGTTGCAATTTTTTATCCAAGCATAGGATTTTTTTTTATATTGGTCTCAAGTTCAGTATTTGCGCTGCTTGAAAGACATAACCCCTTATGTTGGGACTCTCCCACATATGGGAATTTTTTTAGGCTTTGTTCACACTGGTGTCATGGTTCCATTCCATCATTCTACCGTTGTGTTTGATGGAAAAAGTTGCATAGCTTGCTTGCTGCACTATTCCCCCTGGTAAAAATCAAAAAGCTAACTTTGTAGGTCAATGGAATCCGCGGAACTGTAAAAATGTTTAAGCTATTGTCGTGGAAATCCATCGCTCAAAATATATTAGACTGAAATTTATACGAGTCCAAACAGACTCTCAAGGCCAGACCCCATTAGTCAGTATCCTAATTAGGATATTTCACCGATATATATCGAGAGAGGAGAAGAAAACACACAGACTCTGCTGATATGCTCAAAATGCTCCTCTGAAGGATTTATTACCAAACTCAAACTGTTAAACTGAAATTCAGAAGGGGTGTAGGCTTGAGGTTAACCAATCAGAGACACTATAACAATATTTGTTATTCAGTAAAAAGCATACAATAAAATACATTCCAGATACATCATTATAATTCTTCACACATTAGGTTTTGCAGGCCTTATCTCTTTTGGACACAATGTTCTCGTGGAGATGGGGGAGACCTTCCCTCACTCATACTTGCCACCCTCCCATCTCCCTCCCTGTCCAACTTCGCATGGGAACCAAGGTCAAAGATAAAACATACGAAATCAACATTACTTGTATTAAAGGAACAATGACTTTTCTATTCACTACAATAAAACCAAGATGGGAACTCGAGACAAGATGGCTGCTGCACGAAACTAAATCATTTAAACATTATCATCACTTTCACATAATACATATCTTAGTAATTCGGCATCCTGCTTGATAATTCACAATGTAATTTCATACAGAGAATATAAGCAAATAAATCATCCTTCACACTATCACAACACAAACTCAACACTAATAAAAGCTCCCTATCCGAAATCTTTCTGTCCGACTAACAAAATGAATAACTTCCAGCAATTTGTAGATTTACATCAATTCACATGAAAACTGCCCTTAAATAGGCATTTCGACATAGAAAAAAATAATAGTAATAAGAAGAAACAACAAATGAACAATAGCAGCAAACAAATCAATAAAGTAGTCACCAAAAGGAATATTGAAACGATAGACACTAAGGATTTCAAGTCAAATGCTGAGATTATAAATCACCAAATACGTTTTTAACATCAAAATGTTAAACCGCGGTCCCCATTCTACCGAGTGGAATCAATATTATTGTCACAACAGATCTAAATAAGATTCTTCCACCAGTCAAAGCAAGGAAATTTGAATGGAAACAGAATCTCACCAAATATAAACATAAAATATTATTCACCTTTACAAAATAACAAGGACCTTGTCATCAGACCGACAGACAATAGGTATAGGGGGGGGGGGGGGGAACGACAGTAAGCCGTTACAAATCATAGAAAAAACATGCCAAATTCTTATTACTATCTTATTTCCAGCATCCTCCAAAAATTTAAAAATTAATCATAGTTCCCCTAGGCAGCTTCATTTTATGAGGAATCAATTCAGTCACCTGTAACCTCTCTCACTACCTTGATCTGTTTACAAAAATATGTCATCTCTTTACCTAACTATCTCTGGCCAGCTTATTAACGACTTGAAACCCTTAGTTTGGGAACCAACATGAGACCTCCTAGTGTACAAAGATTAACCCCTTCCCGCTTTGGCCACTTTTGACCTTCCTGACAGAGCCTTATTTTTAAAATCTGACATGTTTCACTTTATGTGGTAATAACTTCGGAATGCTTTCACCTATCCAAGCGATTCTGAGAATATTTTCTCGTGACACATTGGACTTTTTGTTACTGGCAAAATTTGCTCGATACGATCAGTATTTAATTATGGAAAACACCAAAATTTTCCAAAAAATGGCAAAAATTATAATTTTTCTAAATTTAAATGTATCTGCTTGTAAGACAGGCAGTTATACCACACAAAATTGTTGCTAATTAACATCCCACATATGTCTACTTTGGAGTGGAATTGTTTTTTGAACATCCTTTTATTTTTCTAGGACGTTACAAGGCTTAGAACATTAGCAGCAATTTCGAGGTGAAATTTACAAATGTCTTTTTGTTTTTTTTGTAGAAATTCATTCTTAATCCATTTTTTTTTGTAACACAGAAAGTTTTACCATAAAATTGCAACTCAAAATTTATTGCCCAGGTTCTGCAGTTTTAGGAAATATCCCACATGTGGCCCTAGTGTGCTAATGGACTGAAGCACAGGCCTCAGAAGCAAAGGAGCACCTAGAGGATTTTGGGGCCTTCGTTTTATTAGAATATATTTTAGGCACCATGTCAGGTTTGAAGAGCTCTTGCGGTGCCAAAACAGTGAAAATCCCCAAAAGTGACCTCATTTGGGAAACTACACACCTCAAGAAAATTATCTAGGGGTATAGTGAGCATTTTGACCCCACAGGTTCATTGCAGAAATTATTGGAAGTAGGCCGTAAAAATTAAAATCTAATTTTTTTTTAAAGAAAATGTAGGTTTAGCTAATTGTTTTTAATTTCCACAAGGTCTAAAGGAATAAAAGCATGCAACATTTGTAAAGCTATTTCTCCCGAGTAAAACAATACCCCATATGTGGTCATAAATGGCTGTTTGGACACACGGCAGGGCTTAGAAGGGAAAGAGCGCTATTTGGCTTTTGGTGCTCAAATTTAGCAGGAATGGTTTGTGGAGGCCATGTCGCATTTGCAAAGCCCCTGAGGGGACAAAACAGTGGAAACCCCCCACAAGTGACCCCATTTTTGAAACTACACCCATTGAGGAAGATATCTAGGGGTACAGTGAGCATTTTGACTGCACAGGTTTTTTGCAGAAATTATTGTAATTAGGCTGTAAAAATTAAAATCTGCATTTTTTCAAAGAAAATGTAGGATTAGCTAATTTTTTTTTTATTTCCACAAGGACTAAAGGAGAAAAAGCACAGCAAAATTTGTAAAGCAATTTCTCCCGAGTAAAACAATACCCCACATTTGGTCATAAACGGCTGTTTGGACACACGGCAGGGCTCAGAAAGGAAAGAGTGCTATTTGGCTTTTGGTGCTCAAATTTAGCAGGAATGGTTTGTGGAGGACATGTCGCATTTGAGGGGTCAAAACAATGAAAATGCCCAAAAAGTGACATCATTTAAGAAACTACACCACTTGAGGAATTCATTTAGGGGTGTAGTGAGCATTTTGACCCCACAGGTGTTTCATAGAATTTATTAGAATTGAGCAGTGAAAATAAAAACAATCCCTTTTCTTCAATAAGACATAGATTTAGCTAAAAAAAAATAATTTTCCCAACAAATAAAGGAAAAAAAGAACCCAACACTTGTAAAGCAATTTCTCCCGAGTACGGCAATACCCCATATGTGGTAATAAACTTCTTTTTGGGCACACAGTAGGGCTCAGAAGGGAAGGAGTGCCATTTGGCTTTTGGAGTGCAGATTTTACTGGATTCGTTTCTGGGCACTATGTCGCATTTGCAAAGCCCCAGTGGGACCAAAACAGTGGAAACCCCCAGAAGTGACCACAGTTTGGAAACTACACCCCTCAAGGTATTCACCTAGGGTTGAAGTGGGCATGTTAACCCCGCAGGTGTTTTGCAGAAATTAATGTGCACTCGATGTTACAGAGTGAAAATGGGATTTTTTCCATAGATATGCCAATATGTGGTGCTCAGCTTGTGCCTCCATAACAAGACAGCGCTCTAATTATTATGTTGTGTTTCCCGGTTTTAGAAACACCTTACATGTGGCCCTAATCTTTTGCCTGGACATTTGACAGAGCTCAGGAGTGAAAGAGTACAATGCGAAATTGAGGCCTAATTTGGCAATTTACAAAGTATTGGTTCACATTTGCAGAGGCTCTGATGTGAAATAATAAAAGAAACCCCTGAGAAGTGATGCCATTTTGGAAACTGCACCCCTCAAGGCATTTATTAAGCGGTGTAGGGAGCATTTTCACCCCACAGCTCTTTAACATAAATGATTGCGCTACGGATGGTGCAAAGCAAAAATGTTTCATTTTTCCTAGATATGCTATTTCAGTAGCAAATATGTCAAGCCCAGCTTGTGCCACTGGAGACACACACCCCAAAAATTGTTAAAAGGGTTCTCCAGGGTATGGCGATGCCATATATGTGGAAGTAAACTGCTGTTTGGGCACGCTGTAGGGTTCAGAGGGGAGGGAGCACCATTTGTCTTTTGGAGCGTGGATTTGCTTGGTAGTAGATTTGTTTGAGTATTGCTGGTGTTTCCGTTTATAATGGGGCGGCACATGTAAGCCGGGCAGAGTACATCAGGGGCATAGTCAGGTGGTATAATAATTGGGTTAAAAAAAGAGTAAAATAATCCATAGATGTGCGTTAAGCTGTGAAGCAATCCTTTCTGCACAGGCCGGAGTCGCACTGATAAATTATGTCCTTCCTTATGCCCCTTTTGGTCCACACTCTAGACCTTAGCAGTTTGGGGAATTTTGCTGGGAAGTGTTGTCCTTGTATAATACGGGCGCCCTCGCTTCCAGCAGATATATTTGGGGCCTACCCTTCCTGGTTCCGTAATTTTAGGGCCTTAAAAATTTGCCTCTTGAAACAGAAGAAATGTTCCAATCGGGCCGGGACAAATACATATTTTTCTTTCCTGACTTAACTAATTTTATTTTTTCATAGGTGTAGTGGTATGAGGGCTGTTTTTTTTGCGGGACGAGCTGTAGTTATTATTGTTACCATTTTGGGGTACATGTGACTTTTTGATCACTTTTGATCCTATTTTTTGGGAGGCATGGGACCAAAAAACTGCAATTCTGGCATAGTTTTTTTATACAGCGTTCACCACGCATTATAAACTATATGATAACTTTATTCTGCGGGTCAGTACGATTCCGGCAATACCTAATTTATGGCACTTTTTTATGTTTTACAACGTTTTGCACAATAAAATTACTTTTGTAAAAAGAATGTATTTTTTCTGTCGCCAAGATGTGAGAACGATAACGTTTTAACTTTTTCATCGACGGAGCTGTATGAGGGCTTGTTGTTTGCGAAACGAGCTATAGTTTATATAAGTACCATTTTTGGATACATGCGACTTTTTTATCACTTTTTATTCCAATATTTGTAGGGCAAAGTGACCAAAAAGCTGAAATTCTGGTATAGTTTTTTACATTTTTTTTACGCTTTTCACGGCGTGGAATAAATAACATAATATTTTTATAGTTCCGGCGGTTACGGACGCGGCTATACCAAATATTTATGGTTTATTTATTTATTTCAATAATAAAGGACTTGATAAGGGAACAGGGTGATTCTGTTTTATTTTATTACTTGAAACTTTTATTATATGTTTTAAAACGTTTTTTTTTTTGTAACTTTTTTTACACTTTTTTTCCGGTCCCACTAGGGGACTTGAAGGTCCAACTGTCAGATTGTTTTTTTTCTAATACATTGCACTACCTATGTAGTGCAATTTATTAGATCTGTCAGTCAATCTATGACAACAAGCCGAATAGGCTTCGCCTCCCGGCGTGGCCTAATCGGCTTCCGTAATGACAGAGCAGGAGGCCATTGTTAGGCTTCCTGTTGCCATAGCAGCATCGGCAGCCCTGATTTCATGGCAGGGCTGCCGATCTGCTAGAACCCTCTAAGATGCATCGAAGGGGTTAATGGCAGGGATCGGAGCTTGCTCCGGTTCCTGCCGTTACAGGTGGATGTCAGCTGTAACATACAGCTGACATCCACTGCTGATGACGCCGACTCAGCTCCTGAGCCAGCGCCATCTTTAAGTCGGCTACAGAAGCCTTTCAGGCTCCGCCGCAGGGCGGGTCCTGGAAGGCTTCCGTGCTAGGCATACCGGGAGGCTAGTATTAGGCCTTCGGTTGCCAGTGCAGCCACCGGAACTCCAGCAATTTTATTGCTGGGGTTCCGATGAGCTGCAAACATCTTAAATGCAGCGATCGCGTTTGAGCGCTGCATTTAAGGGGTTAATGGCGGGGATCGAAGCTAATTTCAGTCCCCGCCACTACAGCTGGATGTCAGCTGTAAGATACCGCTGACATCCGGCGATAGTGGCATCGACTCAGTTTCTGAGCCTGCGTCCACCATTTGTCGTATGAATACGGCAAAATGAGGGGAAGCACTAGCTTTCCATGACGTATCCATACGACAAATGACGGGAAGGGGTTAATATCCCTTGTACCCTTAAGTCCATCATAACCCAATACACAAATAACCGGATTCCAAGCGATTTCAATCCCATATCTCTCTACAATTTATTTAACCCCTTCCCTCCGCAGCCATTTTTCGGATTTTCACTTTAGTTTTTTCCTCCCCACCGTCCAAAAGCCATAACTCTTTTATTTTTCCATCAATATTGCTGTATGAGGGCTTGTTTTTTGCAGGACGAGGTGTAGATTTTCAAAGCACCATTTATTGTACCATATAATGTAGTGGGAAATGATAAAAAATATATATGTGGGGTGGAATAGGAAAAAAACTGCGATTCCTCAACACTTTGGGTGGTTTTGTTTTTACGGCGTTCACCGTACGGTAAAAACGGCAAGTTAACTTTATTCTTTGTGTCAATACAATTACAGCGATACCAAATTTATATAGTTTTCTTTATGTTTTACTACTTTTACAAGGAAAAAACTGATTGTTAAAAATAAAATTTGAGTTTTGTCGCCACATTCTTAGAGCCATAACAATTTTATTTTTCTGTCGATTTAGCTGTGTGAGGGCTTATGTTTTGCGGGGTGAGCTGCCGTTTATATTGGTACAATTTTGGGGTACATGAGACTTTTTGATCACTTTTTATTTAATTTTTTGTGGGAGAAGGGACCAAAAAACAGCAATTCTGATGTTTTTAATTTTTTATTTTTTACGGTGTTCACTGTGCGGACTAAATAATGATATATTGTAATAGTTCAGACTTTTACGGACACGTCCATACCAGTTATGTTAGCTTTTTATTTTTTTTACATTGTGCTTAAGGGAAAATGGGATAAGGTTTTTTTTTTGAGCTTTTAATTTTTTTCTTTTTTTTTTCTTTGTTAAAAAATCTTTATTTACTGTTTTTTACTTTTTTTACTTGTCCCCCTAGGGGACTTTAACCAGCGATCGTTAGATCGCTTGCACGATATACTGCAATACTAATGTATTGCAGTATATCGCGATTCTGACAGTCTCCTATGAAGCCCTGCCTGAGGCAGTGCTTCATAGGAGTACAAAGATGGCAGACCTGGGGAACTTCATCAGGCCCCCAGGCTGCCGTGCCAACCAACGGGTCCCCCCAATCTTGCCGCGGAGGGGCCGTTGAGACGTTACAGCGGGTCGCCCCCCCTGTTTTCAGTCATTTAAATGCCGCGATCGCTATTGAATGCGGCATTTAACGGGTTAAACAAGCGGGATCGGGCTCGAATGGGATCCCGCTCATTACTCGGAAGTGTCGGCTGTAACACACAGCCGACACACTCGCTCTATGGAGCGGTCTCAGCCCGTGAGCCCGCTCCATATTCCCCCACCCGGCGTGCGCCGTATATATACGGCGAATGTCGGGAAGGGGTTAAGGATGTCCTCCCAGAATTACTTTATTTGTGGACATGACCACAACATATGGATTAAGTCTGCCTCTTCCCCTGCACACTTAGGACAATTTGCTTTCCGATGTTTAAACATTTTAGCCAAACTATATGGTGAATAATGTGCCCTATTAACAATGAAGAGTTGTGTGACACTAAGCTGAGGTCCATGAGATAGTTTAGAAATATTTCCAAGTATTCTCTTCCATTGTAGTCCTCCAATCTCCCCCATATCTTGTATCCATCTCACTTTAGCAGGGATTATAATACTTCGACTTTTTTTTATCACTCATTACTTTATATAGTCTCCCTAACATTACTATAGTGTCCTGATAATGAATACACATGAAATCCAGCCTGGACGTCATGTGTACTCAGAATCCTGACACGTCTGACTCTTTTTTGTGAGATTCCAGCAACGGATACGAAATCTCGCGAGATCTCGGAGCTAAACGAGATTTGGTTTCACTTGCCAGAATCTCACCAAAAAAGATTCAGAAGTGTCAGGATTCTGAGTACACATGACGTCCAGGCTCGATTTCATGTGTATTCATTATCAGGACACTAGTAATGTTAGGGCTTGTGTATGAGGCTGCACATAGCGATATATCTATATCGCTAGTGCAGTGTAAATGAATGGAGAGGAGTGCATGATGCTGATTGGTCAGCGTCATGCACTCCTCTGTACAACGCCCACTTGGTCGAAAGTAAAAGTACGCCCACTTTGGCATTAAGAAAGCTCATTAGCATAAACTTAAATCGCTCCTAACTTTGTGAAAAAAGATCGTGTTTTTAAATAAAAAGCATTACTGTCACCTACATTACAGCGCCCATCTCCTTATGTAGGAGATAGGGCACTTATAATGTGGTGACAGAGTCTCTTTAACTACTACTTTCCATACCATAGTGTACATTTTCAAAGAGGGGAACTCAATCCTGTATCTTCTCCCCATTCCAGATTCCAGAATTTCAAGCATGTTATAATTCTGCCAGATTGGTAATCTGTATCCTAGGACCCTAACCCAAACACTATAAATTTTTGTATTAATAATCTTATTAACTTGCGCAGCCAAAAAATAGTCTCTCATTGCTGGAATTGCCAAACCACACTTATTAACCGGTTTCCTCAGCTGTTCAAGTTTTATTCTAGGACGTTTCCCCCTCCAAACCAACTCCGAGAACAAACTATCAAAAGTTTTGAATATCGATTCTGCCAACCAAATCGGACTATTCATCAAAACATAAAATTGTTGGTGATAAGATCATTTTGATCAGTGCCACCCTTGCAGCCAACCCTATATCCAGGTTTTTCCATATCTGAACCTTATGTATTTCAAGAGTGGGAATACGTTTAACTTTTTGTACATCTTTATATCACTAGAGATGTTAATCCCCAGATATTTAAAGTATTATTTTTTTGCTATTTTTTTTTAACTTCCCTCCCGGATTATGTTTCTTTTCATCAATCAGTAAGATAGAATATTTTCCCCAGTTAATACCCACACCTGAAATTCTATCAAATTCATCAAATAGGTTGAAAATAATCCCAATAGAATTGTGTGTGTACCCAAAAACAATAAAATATCATCTGCAAACAATGCTATTTTTTCTTCCTCCCTTCCATACGTATAACCAACTATTTTTGGGTTTTTTCTTATATAATTTGCTAATGGCTCAATTACTAGTATCACTGCCTGTATGAACGATTAAAAATAGAATTTTATTGAGGTAAGTCAAAACACTAAAACAAAGACTAAAGATCTAGATTACTAAATATGCGTAAGCAAAGTGACCAGAGAGCGGGGTAAAGCAGGTATCACACACCTATGTGCACCTCTAGTATCAACGTGTCGCTCCCCGTTCCTGTTTATTATAGTATAATGCCCTAGTCACATATGCCAATAGAGTTGCGTCCCTATGCGTTTCTGCTCCCCCAGTTTAAGGAGTGCATCATCAGGGGTCAGATATGTTAGTATAGTTAAACACCTAATAGCCGGTGAGCAGCTATTGCATGCTGTGCATTCATCATTATACTATAATAAACAAGAAGGGGGAGCAACACGTTGGTCTAGAGGTGCACATAGGTGTGTGATACCTGCTTTACCCCCTCTCTGGTCACTTTGTTTACACCTGTTTAGTAATCTGGCTATTTAACCTTTGTTTTAGTGTTTTGACTCACCTCAATAAAATTCAATTTTTAATCTTTCATACAGGCAGTGATACTATTTGGATTTAAAGTGAACGAAAACTGCACATATATTGCTGCAATGGTTAGCTGCATAGTGTAATACTTATTTGGCTCAATTACTAGGTGTTACGTCCATGGCTGGGGGTCGTCGTTCTGACTTACCCCTTGACGATCCCGGCCATGGACGCCTCTCTTCTCGGCGTGTGCTCCCTCCAGGGAGACGCCGGCACTCTCTTCCAGCTCCTCGGACTGTGTCCCGCAGGACGCGTGCGCGCCCGCGCGTGCACGGCCTTAAAGGGCCAGTACGCGTCCAGCTGCCTTACATCAATTATCAGCCCAAATGGCTGCTGGACTATAATAAGGGGCCCTGCCTGTAATGGCAGGAAGGAGGTGAAGGGAAAGTGAGCCCTAATCTACCCACCGCCCTGTCCCTGCCTACTTGCAACGACCCGCCCTAGGCGACGAGGTACAACTGGGCGGCGGTCCCTACGCTGGCTAAGTGCACAGGAAGACAAACAGGGAACACGCAAGGGAAGGGGCAGTAGCCACGGAACGCCACGAGGAAACGGGGCGGCGAACGAACAGTCAGGACCAGGACGAAGTGAGTACACCCGAGCGGGCACGGAGACAGAAGCAAGCCAGGGGCAAAGCAAAGCAGGTCAAGAAACTGCAGCAAGGCAGAAGCACGGCAGGAGCAGGCTGGAGCAAGCAGCAGTGGGGCCAGGAATCCAAAAGAATTACAAGCACTGAGGGAGAGCACAGGGCAGGTAATAAAGGGCAGGGGGCGGAGCTAACTCCGACAGACCAGGCCGCGATAGGCTCTCCCACTCCTGAGCCTGCCACCCTGGTTGGTGGGAGATGGTGTCAGTCGAACAGGTCTGGCCTCAGGTGTGGATTGATTAATCCCAGGAGTATAGCTAGATGAAGTACCTGGCAGATCCCTAACAGTACTCCCCCTTTTATGAGGGGCCACCGGACCCTTACTAAGGGGACCCGGTTTAGTGGGGAAGAGGAGGTGGAACCTCCTGATCAATACCCCAGCGTGAACATCACGGGCAGGTACCCAAGTCCTCTCCTCCGGCCCGTATCCTCTCCAATGGACCAGGTACTGGAGGGAGCCCTGGACCATCCTACTGTCCATAATCTTGGCCACCTCGAATTCCACCCCCTCAGGGGTGAGAACGGGAACAGGAGGTATCCTCGAGGGGGACCAGGACGGGGAGCAGCGTTTAAGGAGGGAGGCATGGAAGACGTCATGTATGCGAAAGGATGGGGGGAGCTCCAGACGGAAGGATACAGGGTTGAGGACTTCAATGATCTTATAAGGTCCAATAAATCGGGGAGCAAACTTCCTGGACGGAACCTTAAGGCGCAAGTTCCTGGACGACAACCAGACCAGATCCCCGACGACAAACCGGGGGTTAGCAGAACGTCTACTATCCGCCTGAATCTTTTGTGCGCTCTGGGAAGCCTCTAGGTTCTTCTGAACCTGGGCCCAGACAGTGCACAGTTCCCGATGAACCTCCTCTACCTCAGGATTATTGGAACAACCAGGGGAGACGGAGGAGAACCTTGGGTTAAACCCGAAATTACAGAAAAACGGGGAGACCCCTGACGAGTTACTGACCCGGTTATTCAGGGAAAATTCAGCAAGGGGAAGGAATGAGACCCAATCGAATTGACAGTCAGAGATGAAACACCTTAAATATTGTTCCAGGTATTGGTTGGTCCTTTCCGTTTGGCCATTAGTTTCGGGGTGGAAGGCGGAGGAGAAGGACAGATCAATCTCCAACTTTTTACAAAAAGCTCTCCAAAATAAGGAAACAAATTGTACCCCTCTGTCAGAAACGATATTGACTGGGGCCCCATGGAGACGCAGGATGTGTTTCACAAACAAAGAAGCTAACGTCTTGGCGTTAGGTAGCTTCTTAAGGGGCACAAAGTGGCACATCTTGCTGAAGCGGTCGACTACCACCCACACCACCGACTTGCCCTGAGATGGAGGCAAATCGGTGATAAAATCCATGGAGATATGGGTCCAAGGTCTCTGGGGAATGGGCAAGGAACGTAGTAGGCCCGCAGGTCGGGACCTAGGGGTTTTGGACCTAGCGCAAACCTCACAAGCGGCGACGTAAGCCCTAACATCTTTAGGCAACCCAGGCCACCAATAGTTTCTGGTAATGAGGTGTTTGGTGCCCAAGATGCCAGGATGACCAGACAGAGCGGAGTCATGGTTTTCCCTGAGTACCCTCAGCCGGTATTGCAGGGGAACAAACAGTTTGTCCCCAGGGACGTTCCCGGGAGCTGCACCCTGATCAGCCGCGATATCAGAAGCTAAATCAGAATCCGTGGCAGAGACGATTATACCAGGGGGTAAAATACAAGCAGGATCCTTCTCGGAAGGAGGATTGGCCATGAAACTACGTGACAGAGCGTCAGCCTTAATATTCTTGGACCCAGCCCTATAGGTAACCAAGAAATTAAATCTGGTAAAGAATAGTGCCCACCGAGCTTGTCTAGGATTAAGCCTCCGGGCCGATTCTAGGAAAACCAGATTCTTGTGATCCGTAAGGACCGTTACCTGGTGTCTGGCCCCCTCCAGGAAGTGCCGCCACTCCTCAAAAGCCCATTTAATGGCTAGAAGTTCGCGGTTGCCAATATCATAGTTACTCTCCGTGGGCGAAAACTTCCTAGAGAAGTAAGCACAGGGGCGGAGATGGGTGAGGGAGCTGGTACCCTGGGACAAGACGGCCCCCACTCCCACCTCGGAAGCGTCAACCTCCACAATAAATGGCTCCTCTTGGTTGGGCTGAATCAGCACGGGGGCCGAGATAAAGCACTTCTTGAGAGTCTCAAAGGCCTGGACGGCCTCAGGGGGCCAATGGAGGACATCGGCACCCTTGCGGGTAAGGTCCGTAAGAGGCTTAGCGACGACCGAGAAGTTGGCAATAAATCTCCTGTAATAGTTGGCGAACCCTAAAAAACACTGTAACGCCTTAAGGGAGGCAGGTTGGACCCATTCCGCCACAGCTTGAACCTTGGCAGGGTCCATGCGGAATTCATGAGGAGTGAGGATTTGCCCTAAAAATGGTATCTCCTGTACCCCAAAGACACATTTTTCAGTCTTAGCAAACAGATTATTCTCCCGAAGGACCTGGAGCACCTTCCTGACATGCTCCACGTGGGAGGACCAGTCCTTGGAAAACACCAGTATGTCATCAAGGTACACAACAAGAAAATTACCCAGGTACTCTCTCAGGATTTCATTAATAAAATTCTGGAAGACAGCAGGGGCATTACACAACCCAAAGGGCATGACCAGGTATTCGAAATGACCCTCGGGTGTGTTGAACGCAGTTTTCCACTCATCCCCCTCTTTGATGCGGATAAGGTTATATGCCCCCCGTAGATCGAACTTAGAAAACCATTGGGCCCCCTGAACCTGATTAAAAAGATCCGGAATCAAAGGAAGTGGGTACTGGTTCCTTACCGTGACCTTATTCAGGTTACGATAATCAATGCACGGCCTAAGACCACCATCCTTCTTCCCCACGAAGAAGAAGCCAGCACCTACAGGAGAAGTCGAGGGGCGAATGAAACCCTTGGCCAGGCATTCTTGGATATACACCCTCATCGCTTCACGCTCAGGACATGAAAGATTAAATATCCTACCCTTAGGAAGCTTGGCACCAGGCACCAAATCGATAGCGCAATCGTAATCTCTATGGGGGGGCAACACCTCGGAGGCCTCCTTAGAAAACACATCGGCGAAGTCCTGAACAAACTCAGGAAGCGTGTTTACCTCCTCCCGGGGAGAAATAGAGTTAACAGAAAGACATGACATAAGACATTCATTACCCCATTTGGTGAGATCCCCAGTATTCCAATCAAACGTGGGATTATGCAACTGCAACCAGGGAAGACCTAATACCAGATCAGACGATAATCCCTGCATCACCAGTACAGAGCACTGCTCCAAATGCATGGAGCCAACCAGGAGTTCAAAAACAGGAGTATGCTGAGTAAAATAACCATTAGCAAGGGGGGTTGAGTCGATTCCTACTACAGGGATAGGATAAGGTAAATCAATACAAGGCATCTTTAGAGACATAGCAAATTCCACAGACATGATATTAGCAGATGAGCCAGAATCCACGAAAGCACTGCCCGTGGCAGACCGGCCAGCAAACGAGACCTGAAAGGGAAGCAAAATTTTATTGCGTTTCACATTAACGGGAAATACCTGTGCGCCCAAGTGACCTCCCCGATGATCACTTAGGCGCGGAAGTTTTCCGGCTTCTTATTCTTGCGCCTGGGACAGGTGTTCAGTAGATGCTTGTCGTCCCCACAGTAGAAGCAGAGCCCATTCATTCTGCGAAACTCCCTACGTTGTCGAGGGGACATGGAGGCCCCGAGTTGCATAGGTACCTCCGAGTCCTCCGTGGAGGGGCGAGGGGACGGGACCTCGGGGGGGATCGCAGAAAAGTCAGAGGGGAGCACACTGAAGCGTTCTAGCTGACGTTCCCTGAGACGTCGGTCAAGTCGTACTGCTAGGGCCATAAGCTGGTCAAGGGAGTCAGGCGAGGGGTAGCTAACCAGCAGATCCTTCAGGGCGTCAGATAATCCTAACCTAAACTGGCACCTTAGGGCCGGATCGTTCCACTGAGAAGCTACGCACCACTTCCTAAAATCAGAACAGTATTCCTCAACCGGTCTCCTACCCTGACGTAAGGTCACCAGCTGACTCTCGGCTAAAGCAGTCCTGTCAGTCTCGTCGTAAATGAGTCCGAGGGCAGAGAAAAAACGATCAACAGAGGAAAGTTCAGGGGCGTCAGGAGCCAAGGAGAAGGCCCACTCTTGGGGCCCTTCCTGGAGTCGGGATATGATGATACCCACCCGCTGGTTCTCGGAACCTGAGGAGTGGGGCTTTAGGCGGAAATACAGTCTGCAACTCTCCCGGAAGGAGAGAAACGTCTTGCGGTCCCCTGAAAACCGGTCAGGTAGCTTGAGGTCGGGTTCTAGAGGTGAGGTGAGGGGTACTACTAAAGCAGCGTCACCCTGATTGACCCTTTGGGCCAGGGCCTGGACCTGTAGGGAGAGGCCCTGCATCTGCTGGGTCAGGGTCTCAAGGGGGTCCATGATAGCGTCAGCGTAGGAGAAATGGTAGACTAGGTAAGGGCTTGTAATTATGTAATGGCAGGAAGGAGGTGAAGGGAAAGTGAGCCCTAATCTACCCACCGCCCTGTCCCTGCCTACTTGCAACGACCCGCCCTAGGCGACGAGGTACAACTGGGCGGCGGTCCCTACGCTGGCTAAGTGCACAGGAAGACAAACAGGGAACACGCAAGGGAAGGGGCAGTAGCCACGGAACGCCACGAGGAAACGGGGCGGCGAACGAACAGTCAGGACCAGGAAGAAGTGAGTACACCCGAGCGGGCACGGAGACAGAAGCAAGCCAGGGGCAAAGCAAAGCAGGTCAAGAAACTGCAGCAAGGCAGAAGCACGGCAGGAGCAGGCTGGAGCAAGCAGCAGTGGGGCCAGGAATCCAAAAGAATTACAAGCACTGAGGGAGAGCACAGGGCAGGTAATAAAGGGCAGGGGGCGGAGCTAACTCCGACAGACCAGGCCGCGATAGGCTCTCCCACTCCTGAGCCTGCCACCCTGGTTGGTGGGAGATGGTGTCAGTCGAACAGGTCTGGCCTCAGGTGTGGATTGATTAATCCCAGGAGTATAGCTAGATGAAGTACCTGGCAGATCCCTAACACTGCCCACTGGTTCCTTGCCTGAGCATTGTTGTATACCCTAGTTTGTCTTGCTAAAGGTCTCCCAGTGTTTTCCAGTTCCCAGTGTTACCCGTTCCTGCTGCCTGTACCCTGTATCCCGTGCTATCGTTACCTGCTGCGAAAGTCAAGTCGTGTCTTCCTGCTGCATCCGCGGCGTTACCTGCTGTGAAAGTCAAGTCGTGCCCCTGCCACTGTCGACATTGCCTCAGGTACCCTTTCAGAACTATAGACATTGTTTTGTACCTGGTTGGCCAGCTGCTACCCCGCTATGCGGTACGGCCCAGTGGGTCCACACCCCGCGCCGTGACATTACTCTCAGGCCATGGACCCCGCTGGTCAAGTCAAGAGCTTGTCTTCCTCCCAAGCCATGCAGGCGGACCTGCGGGATCTGCAAGCACGACAGGATCAACTCATTGTGGCAGTAGACTCCATGGCACAGCATCTTGGAGCGCTAGTTACTTCGGTCACCACTCCAAGTCAAGCTCCTACGATCGACCCTCCTGCTACACCTCCTGGCAGCCCCAGTTCGGACTCTCGGTTCTCGCTGCCATTGCCACCTAGGTTTCATGGAGACGCAAGTTCGTGGAGGGGGTTCCTGAACCAATGCCAAATCCACTTCATTCTGCACGCCCGAGCATTTTCTTTGGACGGAGCCAGGATCGCCTTTATTATATCCCTATTCGCCAGCAAGGCCCTGGCGTGGGCGAATCCAATCTGGGAACGACAGGGTCCCGAGACCAGAGACTTCCAGGGGTTTGTGCGGTTATTCTGTTCCGTATTTGAGGAGCCTGGACGAGTCTCGTCGGCAGCCACTGCTATCCTTAACTTGCATCAGGAGGACGTCTCCGTGGGTGAATCCACTATCCAGTTCCGGACTCTGGCAGGAGAATTGTCCTGGAACAATGAGGCCCTGGTAGCATCCTTCTGGCATGGCCTATCGCCTGAGATCAAAGACTAACTGGCTGCTCGAGATCTCCCAGCTGCCCTGGATGATCTGATTCTACTGGCTACCCGTGTGGACATAAGGCTCAGAGAGAGATCCCGAGAGATTCTTCAGGAAAAACGGCTTTCTAGACTTGCGTCCAACTTCCAGCAACCCCTCTTGCCTTGTTCTTCTGCTGCGGTCGAGGTTCCGTCACAGGTGGATCGGCTTAAACTGTCCGATCAAGAGAAACAGCGCAGGCGCACCTCTGGACTCTGTCTGTACTGCGGCCTTGCTGGCCATGTCGTGCGTCTGTGTCCTCAGAGGCTTAAGAAATCCCAACTCCTGGGATTGGTTGGAGAGACAACCCTGGGCGCAACTGCACTTGATAGAGAATTATTGCCCAAGATGTTCAGTCCTGTGACCATAGTGGTTGGCGAGAGACCTCATCCAGTCTCTGCCTACCTGGACTCTGGCTCCGCAGCCAATTTCATCTGTAAAAACCTTGTGGATATTCTTGAATTGCCTACTGTTTTGCTGGAGAGACCGTTAATCGTTGCCTCATTAGATGGACTGCCTTTGCCTGACCCAGTATTGTCTGTGACCAAGCCATTGAGACTCCAAGTGGGAGCTCTTCATTCTGAGCTTATCTCCCTGTATGTTCTGCCCAAGGCCGTCAACCCCATGCTGCTGGGTTTGCCTTGGCTCCGTCTTCACGCCCCAGTTCTGGAGGTTCTTCAGTGGGGCCCCAAGTGTCTAGACCGCTGTCTGGGTTATGTTCATCCATCCCAGCCTTCTTCGCCTCAGTCATTGACAGGGTTGTCTCCTTGTTACTCTCAGTTCGCTGATGTCTTCGACAAAATGGAGGCAAAGATATTGCCACCACATCGAGAATACGACTGTCCTATCGACTTGGTTCCTGACTCGTCCCCTCCTCGCGGTAGAGTGTACCCTCTCTCCTTGCCAGAGACCCAGTCTATATCGGCCTACATTAAGGAGAATCTGGAGAGGGGCTTCATACGAAAGTCTTCATCCCCGGCCGGAGCCGGTTTTTTTTTTGTCAAAAAGAAGGATGGATCCCTACGACACTGCATTGACTACCGGGGTCTTAATCAGATCACGGTGAAGAACAGGTACCCCTTGCCGTTGATTTCTGAGCTGTTTGATCGTATACAGGGGGCAAAAATGTTTTCCAAGCTTGACCTGCAGGGGGGCTTAGAATCTAATCCGGATCCGTCAGGGAGACGAGTGGAAGACTGCATTTAACACACGTGATGGACACTACGAATATTTGGTCATGCCCTTCGGCCGGTGTAACGCTCCTGCAGGATTTCAAGAATTTGTGAATTACATTTTTTGTGACCTCCTCTATGTCTGTGTTGTGGTGTACCTCGATGATATCTTGATTTTTTCCCCAGATCTTGTGACTCATCAGGGCCATGTCCGCCAGGTGTTGCTTAGATTAAGAGAGAATCATCTTTACGCCAAGTTGGAGAAGTGCGTGTTTCAAGAGAAGTCTCTACCCTTCCTGGGCTACATCATCTCTGATCAAGGTCTCAAGATGGACCCTGAAAAGGTCAAGGCTGTCCTGGAGTGGCCACGTCCCCAAGGCTTAAGGGCCATACAACGCTTCCTGGGATTCGCCAACTTCTACAGACTGTTCATTCCCAACTTCTCTTCTCTGACAGCCCCCATCTCCACCCTCACTAAGAAGGGTATGGACTCCAGAGGCGGAAATCGCATTTGAAAGCTTAAAAAAGGCCTTCACGTCAGCTTCTATACTTCACCACCCTGATGTATCCTTACAGGTTTCATTGGAGGTGGACGCCTCCTCTGTTGGTGCCGGTGCACTATTGTTCCAGAGGGGTCCGAAAGGCAAGACTGTGGTATGTGGTTACTACTCCAAGCTGTTTTCTTCTGCTGAGTGCAATTACTCGATTGGAGATCGGGAGTTACTGGCCATCAAGCTGGCTCTGCAGGAGTGGAGACACATACTGGAGGGCGCAGCTCATCCTATCCTGATCTTCAGGGACAACAAGAACTTGACCTACCTACAGTCGGCTCAACGGCTGAACCCTCGTCAAGCCAGATGGTCATTGTTTTTTGCACGGTTCTGGTTCGAACTCCACTACCGACCTGCCTACAAGAATTTGAGGGCCGATGCCTTGTCTAGGTCATTTGAGATAGAGGACACTGTGGAGTCCCCACAGAATATTATCGATCCTTCCTGCATCTACTCTGTCAACCCTCTGCAGGTCAGAGACATTCCTCCAGGAAAAACTTTCGTACTTCTGGCAGACAGAGGAAGAATCCTTCGCTGGGGCCACAGTTCCAAACTGGCAGGACATGCAGGTGCCCGTAAGACCCGAGACCTAATTGCCCGTCAGTTCTGGTGGCCCACGCTGCCCAAAGACGTCATGGACTTTGTCTCCTCCTGTACGGTGTGTACAGCCAACAAAGTTGCCCACTCCAGACCAGCCGGTCTGCTCCAACCACCGTGGTGGCCTGGTGGCATATTGCTATGGATTTTGTTACAGATCTGCCTCTCTCTGCGGGATGGAGTGTGATCTGGGTGGTGGTGGATCGTTTTTCTAAAATGGCTCATTTCGTTCCCCTGACTGGCCTGCCTTCTGCCGCTCGATTGGCTGATCTCTTCATGCAACACATCTTCCGTCTGCATGGACTACCTCTGCATATTGTCTCGGATCGAGGGGTCCAGTACACCTCTAAGTTCTGGAGAGCACTCTGTGGCCTACTCAGTGTAAAGTTGGACTTCTCCTCAGCGTACCACCCTTTGTCCAATGGACAAGTTGAGAGGATTAACCAAATTATGGAGAATTACCTGCGGCACTTTGTCTCCAGAAGACATGATGACTGGGTGCAGCTGCTCCCGTGGGCGGAGTTCTCTTATAATAACCATACCAGTGAGTCCACCACCTCCAGTCCATTCTTCATAGTATACAGTCAACATCCTCGAATACCCCTGCCCGGCTCTATTATGTCTCAGGTGCCTGCAGCCGACTCTACCTTCGGGAACTTTCTGCAGATATGGCAGCAGACACGATCTTCTATTCTGCTGGCGGTGGACCGCATGAAGAGAAAGGCAGACACTAGAAGACTAGAACCTCCCCAGTTTCTTCCAGGTACAAAGGTCTGGCTGTCTTCCAGGAATATCCGGCTCAGGGTGCCATCGTGCAAATTTGCTCCCAGGTTCCTTGGACCCTTCGAGATTCTGCTGCAGATCAATCCTGTGTCGTACAAGCTTCGACTGCCTCCTACCCTCAAGATCCCTAACTCCTTCCACGTCTCCTTGCTAAAACCCATGGTTCTGAACCACTACTCCAGGACTCGTAGTTCCGCAGTAGCTCCTGGCGGTTCATCCGGAACTTTCGAAGTGAGGGAGATCCTGGCCACCAAGAAAGTAGGAGGCAGGACGTTTTACCTGGTGGATTGGAGGGGATTTGGTCCAGAGGAGAGGTCTTGTGAGCCAGAGGAGAACATCGATGCCCTTGTCCTCGTGAAGAAGTTTCTTTCCCGCTCTGGTCCCAAGAAGAGGGGGTGTAAGAGGGGGGATACTGTTACATCCATGGCCGGGGGTCGGCGTTCTGACTTACCCTTTGACGATCCCAGCCATGGACGCCTCTCTTCTTGGCGTGTGCTCCCTCCAGGGTGACACCGGCACTCTCTTCCGGGTCCTCGGACTGTGTCCCGCAGGGCACTCGCGCCCGTGCGTGCACGGCCTTAAAGGGCCAGTATGCATCCAGCTGCCTTACATCAATTATCAGCCCAAATGGCTGCTGGACTATAATAAGGGGCCCTGCCCACTGGTTCCTTGCCTGAGCATTGTTGTATACCCTAGTTTGTCTTGCTAAAGGTCTCCCAGTGTTTTCCCGTTCCCAGTGTTTCCAGTTCCTGCTGCCTGTACCCTATATCCCGTGCTATCGTTACCTGCTGTGAAAGTAAAGTCGTGTATTCCTGCTGCATCCGCGGCATCACCTGCTGTGAAAGTCAAGTCATGTCTTCCCGCTGCATCTGCGACGTCACCTGCTGTGAAAGTCAAGTCATGCCCCTGCCACTGTCTACATTGCCTCAGGTACCCGTTCAGAACTATAGACATTGTTTTGTACTTTTTTGGCCAGCTGCTACCCCGCTACGCGGTACGTCCCAGTGGGTCCACACCCCGCGCCGTGACACTAGGTCAAAGAGCAAAGGGGATAGGGGACAGCCCAGTCTAGTTCCTCTATCAACCTTAAATGGATCCAATATTGTCCCATTTATAGATATCCTTGCCGTTGTTCCAGTATATAACAATTTTATCCACTTTGGGAATTTTAGACCTATTCCCATATACCTCAACACATCCTACACATAATCCCACTCAATAGAATCAAAGGCCTTGGCTGCATCCAGTGACAATATTACTCTTTCCCCCGATTTATCCGGCATGAGCTGAATATTCTGATATAGTCTGGATAGGTTATCCATTGTATATTTAGCCATCATAAAACCAGCCTGATTGCCGTGGATTAGGTCCCCCAGTACTTCTTTTAATCTTGTTGCCAGAACCGTAGCCAAGATCTTAGCATCTATATTCGTTAACGAGATTGGTCTATATGCGTCCAAAGATATTGGATCCTTTCCCTCTTTTGGAATAAGTATTATCATCACTTCCCTCATAGACTGAGGTAAAAGACCAACCTCAAATGCTTCCTCATATATAACTAATAGTTCAGGCAACAAAACTTCCCGATATTTTTTGTAAATCTCAAATGGGAGTGAGTCCAAACCTGGGACCTTTCCATCTGAAGATGCATCCAAGGTCTTTTCTAATTCCTCCAGAGAAATTGGTGATTCCAAACATTCTTTTTTTTCTTCAGTCAAGGAAGGCTGCCCTGATCTCATCAGAAAAACAGCATTTTCTTATTTTGACCCCTTCCCCCTTGAGAGATAGATATTCTTAAAATAAGAGAGAAAAGTCAATCCCACCTGATCTGTTCCCACCACAATTTCCTCCGTGTCATTCTTTATAGCTGCGTTACATATACATACACTTTTTCTTTGGGATTTAATAATCCCAGCAAAGCTTTTTCCTGGGGTTCCCAATTCTATAGCAACACAAATAAGTCAGAAAGAGTTGATCCTGCTGAGCTTAAAAAACAAATCGTTTTCATAGTTTTCTATTGCCTTTTGCCAGTAATCTAGTTTTTCCCTGGATGAAGACACAGCTTCTTTTTTAATTTGACTAACCTTCTCCTTCAGGACTAGTTCCTCTTGTTTATTTTTCTTCTTATAGTGACTAATTTCTCTGATCAGTGCTGCCCTCAAATATGCCTTCATAGCATCCCATACAATCAATTGTGATCTTTTCTTCTTCAGCACAGACTTTCACATAGATATAACATGCGACCAGTCCATGAACTAAGAACAGTCCAGTATAATTATTTTTCAAAGTCCTATAATAAAGAGACAGCTCCAAACATACAATTGTATAATGGACCAGGCTTGAAAGTTTTGGTACTTAATAAGTAATATAGTCCACCAAAAGAAGATACAGGCCATCAAAGTAACATAAATTAACCAGAGGTGTAGTTAGCGGGATAAACTTGAGTCCTTAGTGTTCAGCACAGCCTTCCACATATATATATATATATATATATACATATATATATATATATATATATATATATATATATATATATATATATAGCATAAACCCAGTCCATGAGCTAGCCACAGCTAGTATGATTATTTATCCAAGTGCTATGGTAAACAAACTACACCAATGATAGAATTATTTTGTGGAATAGGTATAAAAAAATCCACTAGTTTTCGCATGAAGGATAAAGAACCTTAAAATGTTTAAGGGAAAAACAGAAAATTCTTTCTCATAGATTCCATATGCCACTTGTATTCACAGTGTCATAAAGGGAGGATTTATTATTTAAGGAACTTTCAACCTTGACACATAAAGTATAAATCCATCCTCAAGTTGTGGTTATGGAGAGAAAAAAAAAAGTTTACTTGCTAGCGTTCAACACGTCAGGGATCATAGCTCATGCTTCCAGATAAACATCATCATTCGTCCTGCAGTGATTACAGCTGAATAATAATCAGCAAGGCTGTGTATGCAAACACAAATAGAGCTGGCCAACCTTTAGAGAGTATCTCTACACTACCGTTCAAAAGTTTGGGTTCACCCAGACAATTTTGTATTTTCCATGAGAACTCACACTTATATTTATCAAATGAGTTGAAAATTTCACCCCATGCTTCCAGAAGGCCCTGCCACAAGTTGGATTGGCTTGATGGGCACTGCTTGCGTACCACACGGTCAAGCTGCTCCCACAACAGCTCTATGGGGTTGAGATCTGGTGACTGCGCTGGCCACTCCATTACAGATAGAATATCAGCTGCCTGCTTCTTCCTTAAATAGTTCTTGCATAATTTGGAGGTGTGCTTTGGGTCATTGTCCTGTTGTAGGGTGAAATTGGCTCCAATCAAGCGCTGTCCACAGGGTATGGCATGGCGTTGCAAAATGGAGTGATAGCCTTCCTTATTCAAAATCCCTTTTACCTTGTACAAATCTCCCACTTTACCAGCACCAAAGCAACCCCAGACCATCACATTACCTCCACCATGCTTGACAGATAGCGTCAGGCACTCTTCCAGCATCTTTTCAGTTGTTCTGCGTCTCACAAATGTTCTTCTGTGTGATCTAAACTTCGATTTGTCTGTCCATAACACTTTTTTACAATCTTCCTCTGTCCAATGTCTGTGTGCTTTTGCCCATATTAATCTTTTCCTATTATTAGCCAGTCTCAGATATGGCTTTTTCTCTGCCACTCTGCCCTGAAGGCCAGCATCCCGGAGTCGCCTCTTCACTGTAGACGTTGACACTGGCGTTTTGCGGGTACTATTTAATGAAGCTGCCAGTTGAGGACCTGTGAGGCGTCTATTTCTCAAACTAGAGACTCTAATGTACTTGTCTTGTTGCTCAGTTGTGCAGCGGGGCCTCCCACTTCTCTTTCTACTCTGGTTAGAGCCTGTTTGTGCTGTCCTCTGAAGGGAGTAGTACACACTGTTGTAGGAAATCTTCAGTTTCTTGGCAATTTCTCGCATGGAATAGCCTTCATTTCTAAGAACAAGAATAGACTGTCGAGTTTCACATGAAAGCTCTCTTTTTCTAGCCATTTTGAGAGTTTAATCAAACCCACAAATGTAATGCTCCAGATTCTCAACTAGCTCAAAGGAAGGTCAGTTTTATAGCTCCTCTAAACAGCAAAACTGTTTACAGCGGTGCTAACATAATTGCACAAGGGTTTTCAAGTGTTTTCTAATCATCCATTAGCCTTCTAACACAGTTAGCAAACACAATGTACCATTAGAACACTGGAGTGATGGTTGCTGGAAATGGGCCTCTATACACCTATGTAGATATTGCATTAAAAACCAGACATTTGCAGCTAGAATAGTCATTTAGCACATTAACAATGTATAGAGTGTATTTCTGATTAATTTAATGTTATCTTCATTGAAAAAAACTGTGCTTTTCTTTCAAAAATAAGGACATTTCTAAGTGACCCTAAACTTTTGAACGGTAGTGTATATCATCTGGCATAGAAGAGCAAACAGGAGGAGGCGACGGGAGACAGGAGACAAGATGAAGCATTAAAATGTCAGAAGCCGCAGGGGCACAAGGATCACTGATACTGATCTACACCCAGCACAGATCAATGCCGACATCCTCCACCACAAAGACCATGACCTCTACATTCCCTGCAAACATTCAATCTGGTATGCTGGGGCGAAACCCATTGTGAGTGAGATTACATGCTCACATGCTTCCTCTTTTCTTGAAAGTATTAATATTACAAGTTTTGGGCACAAGACTTCTGGTAATGGGTCCTTGGTCCAGGTATTTATTCTGATTGCTATATTTGGAGTTGGGAAGGAATTTTTTCCCTAAAATTAGGAAAATTGTCTCCTGGCTTATATTGTATATGTGGATTTTTGTTTTACAGGAGAATACGTTGAACTGGATGGACTTTTTTTCTTATCTTTTTTATCCTTACACACTATGTTACTATATTCCTAGGCAACCATTCAATGTTGCCTTTCAACTACAAACTAAAATAAAGTCAAGTGAATGTATATACATTTAAAATATCTGTCAGTGTCCTAGAAACTTATGTCTGGAACAAGTCGATTTCCTCCTAGCAGTACATAATGTAATATGATTTTTATTTCAAAGTACTCCCACTCACTGCTAAGCAGTCTAAGAATCTAAGAAATAATAGATCTGTTTTTCAAAAGAGGGAGTAGAATGGCATTTTGGAATGCCAGAACTATGCAGGTCATGCCCTGAGCTTTTATCATAAATGGAAATAAGTAGAAGACTGGTACACTTATTGATATATTAACACAATTAGACTTTATGATGTAAATCGTATTCAAGCAGAATATAAGTGGCACAGTTCTGATGTAAGAACCCAGCATTGCAAATATTATGTGACTGTAAGCTCAGCATACTCTTGATGCAGGCATTGCGAAATAGGACAGTGTTTAATGGTTTATAGCTCATGTTAATATTACTAACAAATTAGTAATCAAAATTATCTAGATAAACCAATGTATTTACAGGAGCAGATCAATGTTCAACCCTTTTTAGTGTATTAAAATGTGTATTTTAATATAATATTATTGTGCTGAGTTTTCAGAGGTTGAGTCTTCTTGTTCTGTGCTCCCATGTGGTCTGTGGCAACATTTCCTGTACCTGTGCTTTGGAAACTCGGTATTATCATAGGGATATAAAATTCATAGCAATACATGATCTCTTTACTTTCTTGTAAGTGCTAGAAATATGGATTAAACTGGATTAGGTTTGGAGGGTATTAGAGCCAGTATCCTTATGATAGCGCTGAATTGCCAGAGCACTGGAACAAAACAATTTCTTTGAGACACAGGCAGTGAAGCTCTTCTTACAGGAGGTTTGTACCTTTCATCTTTTCTTTTTATATATAAATACACTCTAAATATATAATTTTAAAGCAAACTCTATATACATATATATATATATATATATTTATACATATATATATATATATATATAGACAAAAAAAGGAAAGTCCAGCAGCACCGATGAATGAGAAAAGATGGGTGCAAATCCCAGGGAGCCGACCAAGCTCTCAATATCCACAGAAATACAAAAATAGGCAGCACACCATAGATGAAGTGAAAAAAAGGGTACTTTATTGGCCCCAAGTGCGACGTTTCAGCTCTATCCACTAGAGCCTTTCTCAAGCAAATGACAAGTGAAACAACCGTGGTATAAATCAGCACACTGATTAACAAATTAATGACGACAATCAAGTACAAATATAAATATAAACAAAAATGTATACACAAAATGTGCAAAATATCTCCATTAGTGATATGTCAGTAAACATGTGTACAAAATATAATAATATAGGCGTGTTACAGAATACACAGACAGCAAAATACATCCATTATGTGTATATTATAGTGTAGGCACATGTGTAAACAATCGTGCAATCAAGATAATAAAAAATCTAAAAAGGATATCACCTGGGGATGTTAGATCATAAAACCGCAATGGCGGCGTCCACGAGGCGCAACTGCGCATGCGTGAACGTATGGCTGAGGGTAAAGGTCACCCACGAGTGTGTCATAATTGGCGCATGCGCACTGCATGTCTGAGTGCACCGACGCCATGTTGGATCCTGGATAAATCAAGAAATTTAGGCATTCCGCCCATCTCTAATTAAATGTGATTTATATGGAATTAGACAGCGATGACAGGCAAGATCGTGTCACAGACCACCACAATACCGGGCTCTATACCAGTAAAGAGAGTACAACACGTTTAAACATTGCATCCGGGGCGGCAGGAGGTCACAGATCCGCAGCAAGCAGATCCATGTCACTCACAAGCAGGAAAAACACCCTCTCATGTAAACATAACGTACACACGACAGAGTGCAGTCCCAAGCCTCCCCACTAGCGTCGTAAGACATGTGTAATTGGCGTAACTGGAGAGCCTCATACCAGTAATGGGTCATAGCAACATAGAACACTTATCTGCCTAACGTCACCACAAATCAATATTAAACATAAAATGCATGGGAAGACAGTGCCATACAGCATAAAACCAGGATTATCAGCCATACATAAAATCAATGCAAATGATCCAATCGATCCACAGAAGTGATATCCCGTAAGATGCATCTTCATCTAGAATAGAAAAAGTAAAATTAGTATATATTCAAGAATAGAAATTCAATTCACAGGTCAAATATACAGAACAGAACGTCAGAGTGTACCATTGCTGAGACCCAATGGGAACAAGATCTACATGAGCCCACCCAGCGCAAAATCTACATTTAGACCCATAGGTTTTAAGGTATTCAATCTTCCTATCCATTGCAGTTCTCTAAGTTTAAGAAGTTTTGTCCTATCCCCACCCCTTCTGGGTAACGGGATACGATCTAAAATGGAGAAACGTAATTGCTGTTCAGTATGCCCTAAATCAGTGAAATGTTTGGATACCGGAAGATCCAACCTCCTCTTCCTAATGGTATACCTGTGCTGGTTGAGTCTGGTCTTCAGGTCCAAGGTGGTCTCACCTACATATAAAAGTTTACATGGACACTGAAGTACATAAATAACAAAATCGCTGTTACATGTCAAATAATGTCTAATGTGGAATTGTTTACCCGTACCAGGATGTACGAAAACTGGTCCCTTAGATATAAGGGGACAGTTCACACAACACAAACACGGATAACATCCTAACTTGGGTGTAGCCAGAAACGTCTGTTTCTTGGTGCTAATGGGACCAATGTCCGCTTTCACGAGCCTATTCTTTAGACTCGTGAACACCCTAGGACTCCAGTCCTATATATCCTTCCTAAAATTCACAAAACCTTAATTAATCCCCCGGGCCGCCCCATTGTGTCCAGCACGGACTCTATTTTTTGTCATGTTGCCATATTTCTTGACAAAATTCTAAGACCCTATGCTATAGGTGCCAGCTCTTACATTAGGGACACGTCCGATTTTTTGAATAAATTACAGGAAGTCTCTATACCAAGTGATAAAAACATTATCCTTGCCTCGTTTGATGTTACAAGTTTGTACACAGTTATTGACCATGCTAGAGGCCTAAAGGCTGTAGAAGAGTTTTTACAACTATCTGATTTCTCCCCTGAGTGTCGTTTATTTCTCATACAGTTGCTTAACATTATATTGCGATGTAACTATTTCCTGTTTGGTGATGATTTCTTTTTACAACTGTGTGGTACTGCTATGGGGTCGAACATTGCCCCTACATACGCTAATATTTATATGCGTACTTTAGAGGAGGTGTTCGTCTATGTGTCCCACCACTTTGACCATGTTGTGAAGTGGTGGCGATACATCGATGACGTTTTCTTGATCTGGACCGGAGACCTCACCATGTTGACAGAGTTCCATGATTTTCTAAACACAATTGATGAGGGTGTTAAGTTCACGCTGGTACATTCCGAATCAGAAATACAATTTTTAGATGTACTGGTTAGGACTAGCGGTAATCAGTTTAGCACTGAGCTCTTTGTAAAACCTACCGACTGCAATAACTTGCTTCTTTTCTCTAGTAGTCATCCACGCAGGATGGTGGAAAGCCTACCTGTCAGTCAACTTATGCGTGTTAAGAGAGTGGTTAGCGATACAGACAGTTCCGACAAAACACTGGACCTGATAATGGATCGCTTTAAGAGACGTGGGTACCCGACGAGACTCCTTGATAAACACAGGGCTAAAGTAGATAAAATGGACAGGGTGACATTATTAGAATCCAAGGGTGTACCAACTGACCAAGGACGCATTCCCTTTGTCTCGACTTACACAGAAAGGAGCAATGATATTGCTGATGTCATTAAACGACATTGGTCCATGTTAGGTAATTGCCTTCCTCATGTGAAGGAATTTGCCAAACCCCCACTTTTTTCATATCGGAGACCTCCGAGTCTAAAGAATAGGCTCGTGAAAGCGGACATTGGTCCCATTAGCACCAAGAAACAGACGTTTCTGGCTACACCCAAGTTAGGATGTTATCCGTGTTTGTGTTGTGTGAACTGTCCCCTTATATCTAAGGGACCAGTTTTCGTACATCCTGGTACGGGTAAACAATTCCACATTAGACATTATTTGACATGTAACAGCGATTTTGTTATTTATGTACTTCAGTGTCCATGTAAACTTTTATATGTAGGTGAGACCACCTTGGACCTGAAGACCAGACTCAACCAGCACAGGTATACCATTAGGAAGAGGAGGTTGGATCTTCCGGTATCCAAACATTTCACTGATTTAGGGCATACTGAACAGCAATTACGTTTCTCCATTTTAGATCGTATCCCGTTACCCAGAAGGGGTGGGGATAGGACAAAACTTCTTAAACTTAGAGAACTGCAATGGATAGGAAGATTGAATACCTTAAAACCTATGGGTCTAAATGTAGATTTTGCGCTGGGTGGGCTCATGTAGATCTTGTTCCCATTGGGTCTCAGCAATGGTACACTCTGACGTTCTGTTCTGTATATTTGACCTGTGAATTGAATTTCTATTCTTGAATATATACTAATTTTACTTTTTCTATTCTAGATGAAGATGCATCTTACGGGATATCACTTCTGTGGATCGATTGGATCATTTGCATTGATTTTATGTATGGCTGATAATCCTGGTTTTATGCTGTATGGCACTGTCTTCCCATGCATTTTATGTTTAATATTGATTTGTGGTGACGTTAGGCAGATAAGTGTTCTATGTTGCTATGACCCATTACTGGTATGAGGCTCTCCAGTTACGCCAATTACACATGTCTTACGACGCTAGTGGGGAGGCTTGGGACTGCACTCTGTCGTGTGTACGTTATGTTTACATGAGAGGGTGTTTTTCCTGCTTGTGAGTGACATGGATCTGCTTGCTGCGGATCTGTGACCTCCTGCCGCCCCGGATGCAATGTTTAAACGTGTTGTACTCTCTTTACTGGTATAGAGCCCGGTATTGTGGTGGTCTGTGACACGATCTTGCCTGTCATCGCTGTCTAATTCCATATAAATCACATTTAATTAGAGATGGGCGGAATGCCTAAATTTCTTGATTTATCCAGGATCCAACATGGCGTCGGTGCACTCAGACATGCAGTGCGCATGCGCCAATTATTACACATTCGTGGGTGACCTTTACCCTCAGCCATACGTTCACGCATGCGCAGTTGCGCCTCGTGGACGCCGCCATTGCGGTTTTATGATCTAACATCCCCAGGTGATATCCTTTTTAGATTTTTTATTATCTTGATTGCACGATTGTTTACACATGTGCCTACACTATAATATACACATAATGGATGTATTTTGCTGTCTGTGTATTCTGTAACACGCCTATATTATTATATTTTGTACACATGTTTACTGACATATCACTAATGGAGATATTTTGCACATTTTGTGTATACATTTTTGTTTATATTTATATTTGTACTTGATTGTCGTCATTAATTTGTTAATCAGTGTGCTGATTTATACCACGGTTGTTTCACTTGTCATTTGCTTGAGAAAGGCTCTAGTGGATAGAGCTGAAACGTCGCACTTGGGGCCAATAAAGTACCCTTTTTTTCACTTCATCTATGGTGTGCTGCCTATTTTTGTATTTCTGTGGATATTGAGAGCTTGGTCGGCTCCCTGGGATTTGCACCCATCTTTTCTCATTCATCGGTGCTGCTGGACTTTCCTTTTTTTGTCTGTATTGAAGACCTACCAGCCTGCACGGTATTTACTCTACGTTTTTTTACGTGGTTTACGCTTTTGTACTATCTATCTTCGTTTTTATCATGAATGGCGCTGATGGTACTGGATTGCCCGAGGTTTTTGCATATACAGATGCGGATGTCGAGCGGATATTGCTGGGTCTCAGTGGGGATGTTGGCTACCTTACCACCCCGTCTTCAACTGATTTAAAAAGAAAACTGGAGAATGAGTCCAAAAGGGCTGTTACGTTACAACTACATATGTCTACCCTTGGGGAGTATTATAAATATAAAAGAATACCGAGAGGAATGCGATCTAATCTCAGACCTAACCTATTTACTCAAAATGAGTTTTTTTGCAGTCGTTTCAAACAAATTTCCAACAAATTTGCACTGGACATTATTTTGTTAAATTTGGAATTTTTGCAACAAGAAATACGAGTGGTTCAGGATAATATGCAAGAGGTTGATGTTGCGCTGAAGGCGGTTCTGGATAATCAAGAATATGAAAAATTCTCTGAGAATTTGGTTGCACAAGTCCAAAGATTGAAGTCCGAACAGGAAGATATAAAGAGAAGAAAATGGAACAGAGATGCAGACGATTACCAAAAGGGGAAGGTGTACAACTGGCAGAGAGATGACTACAGAGATGCACCTGAGTCCAAGGAGAATCGGAGACGTAGGAGATCATGGATACCCAACAAGGGGGCGACGGAGAATTCTTTTCCTTTTTTAGGGGAGACCCCGGACTCTTCCTTACCGGCAGGAAGTGTACCAGGAGAGGGGGCAGAAGGCACGGTTGGCGGTCTAAACCAGAGAGTGAACAGGCCCAGACAACAGATGAGGAGGGGTCCAATGGAGTTGAGGAAACGATAATTGTTAATATATCCTCCAAGGTATTGACCGATGCTCAATCTTCTCTTCTTAATAAGGGTCTGTCATTTTGTCCTGCTACATGTACTGATTGGTTCTCTATTGAAAAAGATCTATTTCGTTTTTTTAGATCCATTAAGTTAAAGTGGTGGTTCTCTGAGAAACTCTTTGATATACCTACTAGGAGCTCTGAATTAAATCTCTAACAGGTTGGTCTATCTAAAGGGAGCAATTTTACACCTTCATTGAGTATGCCAGCCATTGAGGCATTTATTACTGCAGTCAAAAATGATATTGAAACTATCAAAATAGGTCCCAACCCTAGCCACAGACATACACATCCCAATTTGACCACAGCAGAGTTTAAGGCACTCAATGAGTTAACTAGAGACACTGGTATCACAATCAAACCAGCTGATAAGGGTGGTGCGGTTGTGATTATGGATACCACTGCATATTTAAAAGAGATACGGAGACAGCTAAATGACTCGGCTGTCTACAGACGGATCTCACAAGATCCCAAGTTTGAATTTAGTAGGGAGATCAGGGGAGTACTGGATCAGGCAAAACTGGGTGGGATTATTGATGAGGGTTTGAGTGAGTATTTGACCATTGAACACCCTAGGACTCCAGTCCTATATATCCTTCCTAAAATTCACAAAACCTTAATTAATCCCCCGGGCCGCCCCATTGTGTCCAGCACGGACTCTATTTTTTGTCATGTTGCCATATTTCTTGACAAAATTCTAAGACCCTATGCTATAGGTGCCAGCTCTTACATTAGGGACACGTCCGATTTTTTGAATAAATTACAGGAAGTCTCTATACCAAGTGATAAAAACATTATCCTTGCCTCGTTTGATGTTACAAGTTTGTACACAGTTATTGACCATGCTAGAGGCCTAAAGGCTGTAGAAGAGTTTTTACAACTATCTGATTTCTCACCTGAGTGTCGTTTATTTCTCATACAGTTGCTTAACATTATATTGCGATGTAACTATTTCCTGTTTGGTGATGATTTCTTTTTACAACTGTGTGGTACTGCTATGGGGTCGAACATTGCCCCTACATACGCTAATATTTATATGCGTACTTTAGAGGAGGTGTTCGTCTATGTGTCCCACCACTTTGACCATGTTGTGAAGTGGTGGCGATACATCGATGACGTTTTCTTGATCTGGACCGGAGACCTCACCATGTTGACAGAGTTCCATGATTTTCTAAACACAATTGATGAGGGTGTTAAGTTCACGCTGGTACATTCCGAATCAGAAATACAATTTTTAGATGTACTGGTTAGGACTAGCGGTAATCAGTTTAGCACTGAGCTCTTTGTAAAACCTACCGACTGCAATAACTTGCTTCTTTTCTCTAGTAGTCATCCACGCAGGATGGTGGAAAGCCTACCTGTCAGTCAACTTATGCGTGTTAAGAGAGTGGTTAGCGATACAGACAGTTCCGACAAAACACTGGACCTGATAATGGATCGCTTTAAGAGACGTGGGTACCCGACGAGACTCCTTGATAAACACAGGGCTAAAGTAGATAAAATGGACAGGGTGACATTATTAGAATCCAAGGGTGTACCAACTGACCAAGGACGCATTCCCTTTGTCTCGACTTACACAGAAAGGAGCAATGATATTGCTGATGTCATTAAACGACATTGGTCCATGTTAGGTAATTGCCTTCCTCATGTGAAGGAATTTGCCAAACCCCCACTTTTTTCATATCGGAGACCTCCGAGTCTAAAGAATAGGCTCGTGAAAGCGGACATTGGTCCCATTAGCACCAAGAAACAGACGTTTCTGGCTACACCCAAGTTAGGATGTTATCCGTGTTTGTGTTGTGTGAACTGTCCCCTTATATCTAAGGGACCAGTTTTCGTACATCCTGGTACGGGTAAACAATTCCACATTAGACATTATTTGACATGTAACAGCGATTTTGTTATTTATGTACTTCAGTGTCCATGTAAACTTTTATATGTAGGTGAGACCACCTTGGACCTGAAGACCAGACTCAACCAGCACAGGTATACCATTAGGAAGAGGAGGTTGGATCTTCCGGTATCCAAACATTTCACTGATTTAGGGCATACTGAACAGCAATTACGTTTCTCCATTTTAGATCGTATCCCGTTACCCAGAAGGGGTGGGGATAGGACAAAACTTCTTAAACTTAGAGAACTGCAATGGATAGGAAGATTGAATACCTTAAAACCTATGGGTCTAAATGTAGATTTTGCGCTGGGTGGGCTCATGTAGATCTTGTTCCCATTGGGTCTCAGCAATGGTACACTCTGACGTTCTGTTCTGTATATTTGACCTGTGAATTGAATTTCTATTCTTGAATATATACTAATTTTACTTTTTCTATTCTAGATGAAGATGCATCTTACGGGATATCACTTCTGTGGATCGATTGGATCATTTGCATTGATTTTATGTATGGCTGATAATCCTGGTTTTATGCTGTATGGCACTGTCTTCCCATGCATTTTATGTTTAATATTGATTTGTGGTGACGTTAGGCAGATAAATGTTCTATGTTGCTATGACCCATTACTGGTATGAGGCTCTCCAGTTACGCCAATTACACATGTCTTACGACGCTAGTGGGGAGGCTTGGGACTGCACTCTGTCGTGTGTACGTTATGTTTACATGAGAGGGTGTTTTTCCTGCTTGTGAGTGACATGGATCTGCTTGCTGCGGATCTGTGACCTCCTGCCGCCCCGGATGCAATGTTTAAACGTGTTGTACTCTCTTTACTGGTATAGAGCCCGGTATTGTGGTGGTCTGTGACACGATCTTGCCTGTCATCGCTGTCTAATTCCATATAAATCACATTTAATTAGAGATGGGCGGAATGCCTAAATTTCTTGATTTATCCAGGATCCAACATGGCGTCGGTGCACTCAGACATGCAGTGCGCATGCGCCAATTATGACACACTCGTGGGTGACCTTTACCCTCAGCCATACGTTCACGCATGCGCAGTTGCGCCTCGTGGACGCCGCCATTGCGGTTTTATGATCTAACATCCCCAGGTGATATCCTTTTTAGATTTTTTATTATCTTGATTGCACGATTGTTTACACATGTGCCTACACTATAATATACACATAATGGATGTATTTTGCTGTCTGTGTATTCTGTAACACGCCTATATTATTATATTTTGTACACATGTTTACTGACATATCACTAATGGAGATATTTTGCACATTTTGTGTATACATTTTTGTTTATATTTATATTTGTACTTGATTGTCGTCATTAATTTGTTAATCAGTGTGCTGATTTATACCACGGTTGTTTCACTTGTCATTTGCTTGAGAAAGGCTCTAGTGGATAGAGCTGAAACGTCGCACTTGGGGCCAATAAAGTACCCTTTTTTTCACTTCATCTATGGTGTGCTGCCTATTTTTGTATTTCTGTATATATATATATATATATACATACACACTGTAGGTCTCTCCAGAGTTCTTATTTAAAACATCTGCAGACTGTGTTTAAGAAAGGTTGTCGAAAGGTAGTACTAAGCCATTTCAAGGCTGACCGTGTGTGGGAATGAGTAGCCTTACACAGGTTGGCACACCTAAGTGGGATTGGCCGCTGTAAACACCTGCAGAGGCCGCTAAAGAGGAAAAGATTCATAAAGAAAGATCAAGATCCAAGAAGAGAGAGAGAACCAGGAGCTTCACATGGCCTATATGTTCCTATCTCTGAGTTGACTCCGCCCACTCCATTGACTCCGCCTTAAGACCACCCATATACCTTCAAATGTGCATCTGTACAGTATAAAATCTATTCCCAGTATGGACAGCTGTTTCTACATCAAGTCTACAATGGCTCCTTCTCTAATGAGTTCCATTGAAATGCTAATAAGGCAGAAGAGAAGAATCTATGACCAAATGGCCTTTGGGCATACTGATAGCTCAATGGGTGAACACCACTGAATAATATCAGTATATACCAGATATATTTTATGTGGTTATAAGACAAAGTGCCTGGATAGGAACAATATTCTCCTGTAACATTCCCCCAGTTGTCAGTATACCGACACAATATGCTGGATGTCTGGATATATACTATATACAAACACATTACTAGCCACATATGCAAAGTGCACAAGAAAGGTAGGAAAAGGTGTCAGCTGTATGTGGTTGTGTTCTCTATGTAATTTATTGTATCTTGATGTAATGTACTGTATATTGCTTGTCAATTCTACGTTATGAGTAAAGTATTTTTTATATATTTAAGTATCTGCGAGGGTTGTATGTTACTCCTGTGGTGTGTGAAGGACTGGAGTGTGTGTACATTGTAATACAAAGTAAGCGGACTATATAGGAAACAGATTCAAGGGACTTAACAAAGTTAGTAATACGTCTCCTATTTCATAGACCTATAATTTTGTAATAAAAATCGGAGACACCGATGTTGTCTAATTTGCATGGGACATATGTTTTCTAGAATATACACTGAGAAATAATTGTTTCGTTTTCTAGAACCTATTAGTTGATACTGAAAAATAATCATTGTAGCTTTATCTTATAATTAATTGCCATTATTGGGTGCTTATGCCATATATGTATGTATATAGCTTATAAATTTATAAACCTTGCTGTCTATGTCATGGTATCTTAGTAGGATGGAGGAAGGAGTATTTGGAATGATGTTTGCTGATTCTCTCTGCATAAGGGTGTAATCGGTGAAGGTCATACCAAGATAAGGTTGTTTTGTTTACTAGAGACAGACATCATATTAATGATGTATTTGTACTATTGCATTTAGCCAGAGGGTCCCTTTAAAAGGCTCATAATAGAGCCAATGCTAGATCTTTCGTCTATCTCTTGAGGATCTCCATGGCCAAGATTTTTTCATTTCTCCCTTCTCTTTCTCAAACTTTTTTTTACTGTAATCTTACCTCGAAATAAATTTTTTATTTACTTTTACCCTGAGAGAAGAGTTTGTTCAATATTTCCTTTTCAGCTTGGTGGAGAATGTGGGCATGTCCAGCAGTCTTGGAAGTGTCCCAGACAGGAGGATCTTCATGGTGGACTAAGCAGCTACAGGTAGGGTTTCTTACTCGTCTCTCCTATCCTCCTCCTTTGTGGGTCTGGCTTTGGGGACTTTGGCTACAGACGACATAGACGATCTATCTCTCACATTTGACCTTTTTCCTTCCCATTCAATTGTTTGTCTATGTGTCTTACTAACTTGGTTGCAAAGTGTGGGGTTGGGACATCCCTCACACATTGTGGCTATCTAGGACAGACAGTAATGTGTCCGTAGGCTGCATTTTAGCAAGCGGTCATGGGTGCTTCTGAGATGTCAGTGAGAATTACAGCCCCATTAATCCAAATGTTTGAGCAAAAAACTGTTTTAAAAAAAATGGATAAATAATTAATAATGTATCTAAAGAAGAACACCATGCTGCGCTACTTTCTTACAACTTTTAGCATTAAATCAGGATTCTCAACATTTTAGGGAAAATTGCACTACTTTTGTATAAAAGTTTTAAAAATATGTTCATTAAAAATTTAGCTCACATTTACTTCACTGTTATATGAGCTTCATCTATAAAAAACGTGAACTTTATTCTGGAGCATTGAGCGACGTAAGTGATACATGGCAATATTGTGACACATCATTACATAGCAACTCTAGATCCTGGTATAGCAAATCAACACATCTGCCTGTAAACAAGTGACATGTTCTTTAGCTGAGAATATTTTATGACATCTTAAAGGTGCACTCTAGGCAAAACTGACACACAGTGTTATACGTACTGCAGGGTTGAGGGGTCAGTGTATGACAAAAAGATTCTCTCTTTGGTGTTCTTTTAATCCCTTTAAATTGTGTTGTGCACCACTCCTTCAGGCCATCCACAGGCATAATATTGGGTATCAGTTTTGTTGTTTCTCATTACTATGGCTCTATTGCTTATTGACTATGGCTCCATTGCATTTTGCTAATGATTCTTCATTCGAGTTGCCAGTTGGATGCAGGCAACAGATGTCCTTTTTTATTTTATTACTTAATTAGTAATGCAGCATTTGCTTCCCTGAGCTATTTAGTGCACCAGTGAACTAGTCTGACATAGCTTGATCTCTCGCCATTCATCTTATTTGCTGCCAGCACATTGTTAACCTTTATAGCTTCTCTGTAGCCAGCCAGTGATGTTGTTCTATGAAACTTTTGGCAGATTGAACACATATTCAACGAGGACTGACACTTATTTGACTGACAAGAAATAAAAATTAAAAAAAATAAAAAAAAAAAGTTCACACACAGCAGGAATTTTCCACTGTGGAAAGTGTGAAGCAGATGTCACCCATTGTGACGCAAGAATAAAATCTGTGGCTAAGCCGGAAGAAATACACCTTACCATTACCCTCTATGCAGGACAGAAAGCATAAATGTTGTAAATAGAGCAATAACAGTGACAGCGCCCCCATAACAGTAACTGCCACTGTGCTCCCTATATCAGTGTTAGCAACAGAGCCCCCTTTATATGTATCTTCCCATCCCCTCCTGAATCTTTGCAAGCTCACAATGCAGCCTCTCTCTTTTTTCCTGCACAGCACATGTTCCTACATGGCGTATGTGCAATACAAAATTTAAGAAAAAAAACTCACAGATTGTGAGAAAGCAATTTTTTTTTGTAGAATTCATAGATGGTTGGCAATCTGGATTGGACAATATATGTATCATGAACTCTACTGCATACCCAAGTTCAATATGAAATGTTACATGTCAGGACCTATGGAAGAAAATGTTTTATTCTATCATAAAAACAAATAAGGCAAGTAAACACATAATTGATCTATTCATGTAATTTTATTGTTAGAGTTTCAGGCGTTTTCCATGTACAGAAGTTCAGAAGGACAGAATATTGCACACAGATAAGGGAAATTAATGAACAAAACAAAACCTTTCTGGGAAACAAGTTTATAAGTAACGCTGCGGAACATAAAGGGAAAAGAATGAAAAGTCGGGGTTTTATTTATACAACATCCAACGTAGAAAGAAGCTATCGGGAATACAGGTTGCAATTTTCAATACAGTTAAGACATGTTCACTTTTCATATAGTTGTAAAATAGTTATTTTTAGTTTTATCTATTACATAGAGGAGTATAACTCCCTGTAGTCCACATGCAGAAACAAGCAACAGCTGATTTTACGTGTTTCTATTTGAAATATCACCTATATATTATGTTGTAATGATAGTAATGAATTTACAGGTAATCTTTATTCTTTGCGATATATGTTAGCAAATACAGCCCATCAAGGTAACAGGCTCTGCCCACAGATAGCCATCATGGTCTCTGGTCTCTAATGGACGGCAGAGGCATTGAGTGTTGACTTGACCTTGGGTGTCCTCCTTTTGTGTAGAGCCGTAGGGCCTAGGTTTAGCCTTCTGCTTTAATGCTACAAAACTACCAAAATGCATCAAAAGGCAGAAAAGAGAAGCTAGATTTGGTAAACTGTTGTCATTTTTCTAAAGTGAAAAGCTTCTTAAAGGGTAACTAAAAAGTCAACCGTTTAATGCACACAAATAGGGATGAAAAGGTCTAAGAGAATTATGTTTACATTCTTCTTTAAAAGGTAATTTTGAGTGTGTAAAATTTTCCATTCAGTATTGTCATGTGCAAGGCAGGTTTCTAGGTGAACACAGTCATCCTGTTCTTAGTATTTTCATTGTAGAGTTCAAGTTATAGAGAGTAATAGTAACATTCATATCTCATATTGTTGTAGTGCATTTCTATTCTGCCTAGACACTCGTAAGGTTGTGAGCATAGGAAATGGCTGTGTTTTAGCGTGTTCCCTTTGGGTCGTCATCAAATGAGTGCGCTAGGCATCTAGGCACCTTATGTAGCTAGCTTACAGCCACAAGCATTGCAGCAAGTTAGTGGGGCTTTTAGGTCAAACATCTACATCAATAAAAAATGGAACATATACACAGGTTCAACAGGCATGGGAGGGATACAGAGCAGCGCATGCATCCTTTATGATTTTGCTTTATCCAAATAAATAATGCATGCCATTCCTGTATAACAATACAATGTAGCGCTAGCAAAAATGTGCAGAAACAGCACTGGAAAAAGCCAGGGACGGATGGAAGAAGGATTGTAATATGAAAACTGGACATTCACATACGAACAAATTCTAGAAAGAGACTGCTCTTTAGCTTAGCAAACAAATCCTCCATACATTCAAAGGATATCCTACGTCATTTCATTCCTGACAACTTTACTTGGGGTCTAAAAAAAAACATTCTAGACTTTTGGCTTGTTAGGTCTAAAAACATATACAGCATGCCAATTATGTAGGCTAATGGCATCTAACTAACTTCCATTCCATCACACAACATTCCCATTACTGTCATAGTGCTGTGTTACCAAAGCACAGTACCAGTATAATAACCAACTTCTATTATTACACGACAACCACAATCGGTTACTCAACACCAAACACTTCACAAGTACTTGTCAGCCATGTATGAGTGTCATTCAAACAAACTGACACAATGGGGTGTGGTATAAAAACGACCGCAGGCAGGACTTTGACTTGTAAAATTACAGCTGTAATCTGAGTGGTTGCCATAAGCAAAACCTCCGATTTTTTTTTAGATGCACCAGTTTTTTATACATGACCCCCTCCCCTTATTTTCATCTCTTTGCTTTTAAGAATATGGGAGAGTTAAAGGGGTTATGCAGGGAAGAAGAAAGGGTCCAAAAGATAGAAGGCAGCCCATGTCTGTCCATGGGCCGGTGTCTTCTGTTGCTACTCATTCCGATTCAAGTGAATTGGGCTAAACAGCAATAGCAAGCACAAACCATAGTCATAAATGACGCTGTTTCTGGGGAAAGGTAAACCTAGACAACCCCTTCTAAAATTTTATTCTATAACATTTTGCTTTTTTAACAAGATGGCCTGGCTATCACGTTGAATGAATTTGAGGTTAATACATTTAAACTCCAGACTGCTTATCAAAGGATGCTATTTTATATGTGCAAAACTGCAAGGGTTTTAATCTGACAATGAACACTAGTGCAAAATCTGGAACAAACCATTAATCTTTTGCTATTCCTACATTATTTTTGTTCTATCACAATGCAATTATGTAACGACTATGTTATTTCTACAACATTTCCCTTTGAAGCTCCATGTGTTATATATAAACAGCTACTATTAGCCTATAACACAGTATTCTCAACCTCAAGCCACTGGCTTTTCTTGGAGACCAGTGGTTGAATCAATTAACTGTACTTTATTAAAATGTAATTAAATATATACAGAATAAAATACAAACAAAATGTGTATGGTTACTCCACGTTCAGACGTGGCGGAATTGCTGTTGAATTCCACTGCGGACAGCTCGCAGTGGAATTCTGCAGCAGACGTTTTTTACATTTGTTTCTATAGATTTTTAGGAAACTTAGTTCAGACGTTGCTGAAATTAGGCTGCGGTGCTGAATTTTCCCTCCGCAACATGCTCATTACATTGCAGAGAATAAGTGGAATTTCACTGCGGATTTCAGCCTTTGCAATGCAAAAACTGAAATCTGTGGCAAGTCCGCTGAGATATCTGCAACGTCTGAATTACCTGTCAAATATGCAAATGTTGGTGCAGATTCGATGCGTAATTGCACCGAATCTGCACCAACATTTGCAGCCGAAAAATTCTGCCACTTGTGAACGTGGCCTTAGACCCATAAATTAATAACACATATCTAAGCTTTGATAATAAAAAATAAATATATAAATTAGACAGCAAAATTCACCACCATTGATATGTAATGGTTTTGTTCAGCAATCAGAAAGTGTTTTTTTTTGTAAGGCATATAGCTCCCTACAGCAGCGAACAAAAGCAAAAATGTAAACAAAAAGACAAATAAAAGTGTTGTGTTTGTGTAGCAGCTTCCACAGTTGGCTAAATAAGATATCTGGTCATCTATAGTCCATACCGCTTACATGAGCAAGTGTGATGTACATTGACGTGAAGTGTGGTTGTGTGCAATTTTATCGATCATTTGCTGCGCTGCCACATTGGCAATTCCTGGAATTTGTTCCAAATGGCAATGAAAAAACACGCAACAGAAAAAGGTAAATGTACAATAATAAGTGGAAAGGACGGAAGGGGCTTCTATATTAGAAGATCAAGGCTAGCATGTTATAATTGGCAAGCAACCACCTACCATGGCTACCAGTAAACAGTTTGATCCTTTACATTCTGGAAGCTGACATAAATAATTGTGCAAAAATAACAGGGAGATCTGTCTTCAGATATTCCACATTAAGTATCAATCTCATTTTTAGTTCTACGGTTCTTCTCCATTTTTACATAGGTATCTGGTAAGATCTATTAATCAGGTGCAATATAATACAGGGATTTGACACAAGCGAAAAAAAAACGTTTGTTTCCATTTTCTTTAACTTTTTAAACATAATCTAATCTGTGTTGGGAACATTTTGGTGTTAGTTTTGCAGAGAAGAGAAGAAGACTATTATTATGTATGTTCATGCCAACCATCCAACTACTCACTTCTGCAGAGGCTTTGCTTCACTGCTCTGACTTGCACAGTTATATATTGCCCCCAGTCAGATTGAAATACCCAAAATTCATCTGCGCAGTGCATTTACACACAGAACCGCTACATTGGGATCAATTTATATAAGCAAATAATTTCCATTACAAAAATCCTGCTTTTCCCTATATGGAGTCTTCTCTGAGATCACTGTCGACAAAAGCAGCAAAAATGGCGTTTGTTAAAGCACAGATTTTAAGCTAGTTAGATAAATTCCAAATAATGCAGAGAAGATCCCTATGTGTAAATGCACCATTGGGATAATGCTGGCTACATCTTAAGTTTAATTAAATGGGATGTATAAGATCAAAAGAACATAGCTGCTTTCTTACAGAAACAGTGCCACTCTTGTCTATGGGCTGTGGGTGATATTGCAGCTCACCTCCACTCAAATAAATAGGGCTGAGCTGCAATACCAGACACAGACTATGGAAAATGGTGTCACTGTTTTGGGAAGAAAGGAACCATGTTTTTTCAATCTAATTTTTAGACCAGCACAGGTCACAAATCCAACTCTTTGGTTTTGCAATAGTGATTCAAAATCTAAATCAAAGCTCCACATAAATGTACCCCCTGTGCAGACTCACTAGTGTCCATTCCTTTTAGCCTTACATAATTAGGTTTGTTGCAGAACATGAAATGTGTTTTGTTGTTATTTTACATATGCCATTAAGCTGCTTGTCAATCGACTTTCAGATCTTTTCATTATGTTGTGATCTACAAGTACAATTTTCAATTTGCAGATTAATGTAAAGCATAAAAGCTATTTACACCACCCACAAACTGCACTGTGGCCTAGTTCTATATACCCTAAAACACATTACCTACTGATATATCGGAGGGGGTGTCTTACTGCTGGTAAATGTCTAGCCCTAACCCAGTCCTCTTGGACATTCATATGCCTATAACAATCCATTGTTCCCTGCATTATCTTTATGGTGCTAGTAATATGCTTTGTTTGGAAACATAAAAGGTATTATACAGATATTGTAATGCACCATTGTAAAAATGTCAATTTGTACTAAGAAATTTTCCCTAAACAAACTCAAAAAGCTTTATGTATCTTGTAATTTAATGCAACCTTCCCCAACAAGCAGCTGGTATAAAGCTGGGTATAAAGCTGACATGGTTTGGCAAGGCTGACATTACAGGTACAAACCAAATTTAGAAGAGAACTGGGCTGTGACTGGACACAAACCTAAACACAAAGTACGTAAGGACATGTTAGTGATTGCGATGATGCTTAAAACTCTATTTTGCATGCTGGGAAGGATTCGTCTTGCATCACTACAGTACTGCTGCTAGCTAACACCATTATATTAAGTTCTTGCTGTTTCTCATGGGTCTGTTGGTACCATTCACGTGTCACTTCTGTGTCATGTGTTGGGATTAATGTCACCTGGAGGAAGAAATATAAAGAAATTAATCATACATTCATATAAGAAAAGTCCAATGCACGTCCAACACTCCTATACCGTTAAAGGCTATGTACACCTTTGAAAATGTTTTTTTTTTTTTTTTTTTAAATAAAAATGTCTATCAGTGTGATTCTAAATACATTGTATTAAAAATATTTTTTACTTTTTGAGATACAGCTGCTTTGTGTTCTGTATACAGAGCAGCTGTATCTAGCGCTGAGACCCGGATCCGTCAGGTTCGCAGGACTGACGGGTTCAGTGTCAGCGGGTCCTGCGGGTCTATGACATGCAGGATCCAGCTGTTATTTGATCACATCTAAGTTCATAACTTAGATGTGATAGATAGCAGCTCGATCCTGCGTGACAGAGACATGCAGGACCCGCTGACACTGAACCCGTCAGTCCTGAGGACCTGACGAATTCGGGTCTAAACGCTAGATACAGCTGCTCTATATACAGCATACAAAGCAGCTTTATCTCAAAAAGTAAAAATTATTTTTAATAAAATGTATTTAGAAATTTGCACTAAACACACTGATATACATTTTTATGAAGAAAAAAACATAATATTTCAAAGGTGTACATAGCCTTTAAGAACACACTGAGAAAAATGTATACACTCTTATGACTAGTGCAGGACCTGGGGGTGCATGACACAGAGATTCTCATTTAATTGTTCTTTGAATGCCTGTTTAATGAATTTCCTTGCAGTATGTATTGTATCAGTTTCACCTCGAGTGTTTCACTTAAGGTGAAAGAGCCAGATGACCAATTCAGCTCTGCATCTGTAGCATCATGGCAACAGATGTGCAATCTTTAAATATAAAACAGGAGCTTGATATCAGAAGTCTCAGTATGTTGTGAACACTGCTCCATGATTAAAAAAACATAAATAACAGGTAACAGCATTTACGTAATTGTTGTTCACAGTAAAAAATGGAAGCTGATGATTTTATGCCACTTGTTATAATCGGAGTTATAATGAGATCTAGAAGCTCTTACTCCTAACAGCTTAGCTGAGCTGCTATAATGCAGCGGGAGAGTTTGTTTTTCCTACATCAGATTACTGTACATTTTGTAAAGTTTACACTTTCCACAATGCATATGCCTAGATATGACAGCTACATGTGCAGTGTAACTAGAGGTTCACCATACAGTCACTCAATACATAAGGTGGTGCTCAGTGTAAATAGAAAGGTGATTCCATAGACTATATATAAAAAGAGGATCACAGCATTCACATAGCATTCAGTCAAAGCCGTGATCCTCTTTTCATATGAAGTCATTATACTCTAAGCCTCTTTCCTTCATACTGATCTGAATGTGGTCAAAGTCTTAAAAAACAGATTCACTGCTGAGAATTCTCTTGAATCCACTGAAAAAATAAATATAAACATATATATATATATACACATTACCCCCTGAGGAAGCTATATCAGCAAAACGCGCGTCGGGGCGCTACTACATCAGGCTGCAGTGTGGGGCTATTAGACCATTCATCTCTATGGGTAAGCTTGCATATACACCTGCTATTTGTAACAGATCTTCTTCTGTTTCAAGATTACTTTAGATTTTGGGTCTTTCTTTCCATCTATATTTACCTTGACTGTGACCCCCTCTTTTTTGACCTGTTTTCTTTATGGCGTAATCTATGCTACCTTCTGACTCTGGGCACTTAGGAGCATATGGTTTTATATAAACCCTCTGTCTCCCTCAACCTAACCTGTTTTCATAAATTAGGATGCATGTACGTTCATATGATATGACTTAGATATCTATTTTTTGGTCTACTTGAGGTATACATAACTACTAAGAACCCTCTTATGCAAGTTATTCTTGAATCAATTGACCTGAAGCAACCACACTGACATTTTAGATCCCTTTAAATTTTATATTTCTGTCATTTTATGTTATATGTTCTAATAAAAAAACTTTGTAATTATTTTCTAACAAACTGTGGCGTTATGGCTTCTGTTTCTCAAATTTTTCTATGATATAACCATATATTGGAGGTGCTCGGAAACTTGTCAATGGCACCTAACCTGTGATCTGACCTGCTGAGTCTTTATATTTAATATATATATATATATATATATATATATATATATATATATATATATATATATATATATATATATATATGTATATTTATTTATACACTGTACCTTAGTACTAGGTAATACTTAGTATCATTATTATTATTTAAAAGTACTGCAATACCTAAGAGTGGCCACAAGTTCTCACAGTAGACAACTGGGACATTTCTGACTTTTTCTTAAAGGCTATGTACACCTTTGAAAAAGTTTTTGTAAAATAAAAATGTCTATCAGTGTTTGGTGCAACTTTCTAATTACTTTTTATGAACAATTATTTTTGCTTTTTGAGATACAGCTACTTTGTATTCTAAATACAGAGCAGCTGTATCTTGCACGAGACCTGAATCCATCAGGTCAGCGGGACTGACGGGTTCATTGACAGCAGGTCCTGCGTGTCATCAAGCTGTTATTGATCACATCTAAGTTATGAACTTAGATGTAATCGATAACAGCTCGATTCTGAATGTCAGAGATACGCATGACCCGCTGACACTGAACCCATCAATGCCGCTGACCTGGCAGGTAGAGGTTTCAGCACAAGATACAGCTGCTCTGTATACATGATACAAAGCAGCTATATCTCAAAAAATAAAAACAATTGTTGGTAAAAAGGTAATTAGAAAGTTGCACCAATAACAATAACACCGATACCCATATTTATAAAAAAAAAATGTTTTCAAAGATGTGGGGGGGGGATTAATTAATATTGACACATTATATAAACGCTTCCCCTGTTTCTCTGCCCCTATGGTGGTGATGCAGGGGAATTGAACACTTGCTTGGGCTTCTCTTGCATATTACAGCTGATGACTGTGATCCCAGCAGCAAGATACCTTGTGATCAGCTTATCGGCAGGGAACCCTTCTAACAAAAAGGGATTTTCTAAATTGGACAGCTACATTAAAATACACCTGTTATGAAATTTAAACAGGGGCACCTACGATATAAAGTTATATCAGCATCTTGGAGCAGTATTTAGAAGCCACAACCAGGAGTTGGTCCAAAATACAGAAGAGGTGCAAATCTTTCCGTTATACGTTATCTTTCTGAAGGTTCCACTCCTGGGTTTAACTTCCAACTATTGAAGCAAAATGACCAAATTTTTTTTTAAATCGCTACAAATGTATTTTACCCTTGGATAAATACATTTCAGATAGATTATACTATCTCTAATTTTAACCCTTGACAATGGCTCCTGCAAAACATGGATTTATTGGGCTAACTATATACTTTTTTCTACTTTGCACAGCTTAAAAATGACCCTTTATATTTCAGGTACTTTTAAGGATTTCCACATACATTGCAGCTAGGCTAACACTTACTTGCAAGTTTTCTCCCCACTGGGACTTTCCTTCCAAAAGTGCATCTAGTACAGTTCGACTAGGTTCCCCATTGGCTGTGTCGTTTCCACTAACAACATAATATGAAGCTCGGACTCTCTTGAAGAACTCCAGATCAGTATTTTTACCATTGCAATGATTAGGGATATATGCCAAATCCACATACACTGGTGGGCCAGGAGGAATGGTAGAGCTGGCTTTAGAGCTGCTTGTTCCTATTGAGAATATGTGAATATTAAATCAAAGCAATTTAGAAATTACAAAAACGTACAAAACGTGGATTTTTTAAAAAAATACGATTACAATGCTTTATTGATTACGTTATCTTTAGACTGATAATATTTTTATTCAGGACAGAGCAAGTAAGTGAACATTGCGGAATTAAATGCATCACTGTGTTAAGTGGGCAATAGAGGCAATGTGGCCGTCACTGTTAAAGAGAAGAGGAGCTTTGACAGTTCTGGGGGCACTGTGGCAGTCACTATTATGGCTGTTGTTATTATTATATTGCAATATTCCAGGTTTTGTAATATAGTATAGATTTTCAAGTCAAGTGACTATAAGCATAGAATTCTGGTCTTTGAATTGATCCCTTTTAGGTCTTAATTATGTGGCATAGGTTCCCACCAGCACAGCATTTGCGTGTAAGAATTTTAGGTTTTTATTTTAAATAAATTATAGTATTTGTAAATAGCTGTTGGTTAGGCTTCGTTCACATCTGCATCAACAATTCCGTAGTCGACAACGCTATTTATTCAGTCAAAATGACGGAATCCTTGCACAATAGAGACAAACGAAAAACATTTGCACCGGATCCGTTACCATTGAAATCAATGGTGATGCAAACGGAAACCTATGGTTTCCGTTTGTTTCAGTCAGGGTTCCGCTCATGGGACTGAACGCCTGAACGGAGCCCTGACACAGATGTGAATGAAGCTTTATATTATCATCTGTGCTGAGCCATTTTCACCTCCCAAGTTATATTAATATTGTAGAATTGACTCACATTTCCTCCTCAACAGCGACCTATTGCTGAGCCACATCAAAAACAATATATAAATTTTGTCAGTAGACAAGTGTAATCTATACACACAATGCCAATGATAGTAAAACAAATCCCCAAAACTTCTTCAAGTATATAAATGCAAAAAAGCCAAGGTATGAACATGTAGGACCCCTAAATATTGGTAATGGGGAGTTGGTTACAGGGGATCAAGAGAAGTCAGAGTTACTAAATGGGTTCTTTAGCTCTGTATATAGAACTGAAGAAAAAGCAGGTGATGTAGCCGGTGCCAGTGCTGTTAAAATATAAGTTGATATACTGAATTGGCTGAAAGTAGATATGGTCCAAGCTAAGTTAAACAAAATAAATGTACAAAAGACCCCGTGACCAGATGGGTTACACCCTAGAGTTCTAAAAGAGCTTAGTTCAGTTATTTCTGTCCCCCTCTTCATAATATTTAGAGATTCTCTAGTGACTGGTATAGTGCCAAGGGACTGGCGCAGGGCAAATTCTGGTTCCTATTTTCAAGGGATCAACGGCGCTCCTCCGAGGCTATGCGTGGGGTGAAATGGTGTAGGTTGCCGGCTGCCACCCACTGCAGTCCCTCGGTACTAATGCCTTAGCACTGGGGACAGGGTATGTAGAAGATAAAAGAGCAGGAAAAGAGCAGTATAGTATCGGGTATCGGCACCAGGCTCAGTATCGGGTATCGGCGCCGATACCCGATACTATACTGCTCTTTTTCTGCTCTTTTATCTTCTATTTTAAAAAAGGGCTCTAGGTCTTCCCCAGGTAATTATAGGCCAGTAAGCTTAATATCAATCGGGGAAAATATTTGAGGGGCTATTGAGGAACTATATACAGGAGTATGTGACAAAAAATAGTATTATAAGTGACAGCCAGCACGGTTTTACTAAGGACAGAAGTTGTCAAACCAACCTGATTTGTTTTTATGAAGAGGGGAGCAGAAGCCTAGACAGAGGGGCCGCTGTGGATATAGTGTTTTTGGACTTTGCAAAGACAATTGACACTGTCCATCATATACGTCTAATTGGTAAATTAAGGTCTATAGGTTTAGAAAGTAGAGTTTGTAATTGGATTGAGAATTGGCTCAAGGACCGTAACTGGAGATTTGTGGTCAATGATTCTTACTCTGAATGGTCACCAGTTATAAGTGGTGTACCCCAGGGTTCCGTGCTGGGACAACTATTATTCAACTTATTTATTAATGATATAGAGGATGGGATTAATAGCACTATTTTTATTTTTGCAGATGACACCAAGCTACATAGTAATGTTCAGTCTATGGAAGATGTTTGTAAATTGCAAGCTGATTTGGACACACTAAGTGTTTAGGCCTCCACTTGGCAAATGAAGTTTAATGTAGATAAATGTAAAGTCATGCATCTGGGTACCAACAATCTGCATGCATCATATGTCCTAGGGGGGGAGCTACACTGGGGGATTCACTTGTTGAGAAGGATCTGGGTGTACTTGTAGATCATAAACTAAAGGCCAGCAAGATATTGTCGTATATTAAAAGAGGCATGGACTCGCGGGACAGGGATATAATATTACCACTTTACAAAGCATTAGTGCGGCCTCATCTAGAATATGCAGTTCAGTTCTGGGCTCCAGTTCATAGAAAGGATGCCCTGGAGTTGGAAAAAATACAAAGAAGAGCAACAAAGCTAATAAGGGGCATGGAGAATCTAAGTTATGAGGAAAGATTAAAATAATTAAACCTATTTAGCCTTGAAAAGAGATGATTAAGGGGGGACATGATTAACTTATATAAATATATGAATGGCACATACAAAAAATATGGTGAAATCCTGTTCCATGTAAAACCCCCTCAAAAAACAAGGGGGCACTCCCTCCGTCTGGAGAAAAAAAAAGGTTCAATCTGCAGATGCGACAAGCCTTCTTTACCGTGAGAACTGTGAATCTATGGAATAGTCTTCCGCAGGAGCTGGTCACAGCAGGGACAGTAGATGGCTTTAAAAAAGGCTTAGATAATTTCCTAGAACAAAAAAATATTAGCTCCTAAGTGCAGAAATATTTCCCTTCCCCATTCCTAGGTTGAACTTGATGTACATGTGTCTTTTTTCAACCGTACACACTATGTAACTATGTAACTTGTGTTAATGACTTCTCTAAAAGCTAATTGGCAAAATGTGTTTCAATTGAGGAGATGAGATTGTAAGAGTAGTTTACACAGGTGCTTCCTACGGCCCGTCTCATGTTTTCTCGAGACCACCTGGGTCCACAATGCATCTAGGAAAAGTGGAACTTTTTAGAAGAAATGAGGGAGGGAAAACTATGGTTTGGGGCTACGTTGCTGCCTCAGGGCCTGGACGCCTTGCGATCATTGAGGGAACAATCAATCCAAAGGTGTATCAAATTTTTTTACAGGAGAATGTAAGAGCATCAGTCCATGACCTCCTCAAGCTAAAAAAGACAGTAAGTGATACAGAAAGACAATGACTCAAAGCACACAAGTAAATAAACTAAAGAAAAGAAAAGTAGATTTGTGTTTTGGAATGGCCAAGTCAGAGTTCTGACCTTAATCCTATCGAGATACTGTGGCATAACCTGAAGAGGGCTGTTCACACAAGGCATCCCATAAATACTGATATACTGAAACACATGTGCAGGGAGGAATGGTCCAAATTTTCTCTTCAACGTACAAATCTTATTTGCAGCAACAGGAAACATTTGGTGGAGGTGTGTCACGAAGGGTCTGTGGACCCACTGGGCCGTACCGCCTTGGCGGTAAGGCAGCTGGCCAACAGGGAGCAGGTGAGAGTCTATAGTTCTATAGGTACCTGTGGCAGCTCAGACAGCAGCAGGGCAGGCTCGGCTGGGACTAGGTAGGCAGACGTCAGGCGAGGTGAAGCAGGTTAGACGTGGATACAGCATGGCACGAATTTGGCACAGCTCAGTACTAGACCAGGAAGGTATGGAATGCTAGGAACAGGAACTGGAACAGGGACTGGACAGGTAACACACTAGGAGGCCATCACATAGACAAACTAGGGAACACAACAACACTCAGGAATCGAACTAGGGGGCTGGACCCCTCTTATAGTCGAGGGTACTCACGGGTCAAAGTTCATCCACAATGTCAGGTGCACCCCATGGGATCCGGCCAAGGTGAGTGGACACGAGCGCTGGCGTCTCCTGAGGAGGAGACTGGGGCCAGCGCTTGCCGACTCATGGCTGCGGCTGTCAGGGGGGGAACGGAGCTGAGAGCCCGCAGCCACGGACATTACAGTATCCCCCCTCTTACTTCCCCTCTTCTTGCGACCAAAGCGAGAGAGAAACTTCTTCAGAAGAGTAGGAGCATTGAGGTTCTCCTCTGGCTCCCAAGACCTTTTTTCAGGACCAAACCCCCTCAAATCCACCAAATAAAAGGTCTTTCCTCTCACTCTCTTGGTGTCCAGGATCCAAGCAATACAGGAGAAAAGACACCCCAAAATGTGTGACAAATTTCTCCTGAATAGGGAAGTACCCCATATGTGGTTGTAAACGGCTATTTGGACACACAGCAAGAGTCTAAAGGGAAAAAGCGCAATTTTGTTTTTGGAGTGGAGATTTTACAAAATTTGTTTTTGACTCCATGTTGCATTGCGCTGAGGTACCAGTACAGTGAAAACCCCCGAGAAGTGACCCCATTTGAGAAACTACACCCCTCAAGGAATTCATCTAGAAGTGTAGTGAGCATTTTAACCCCAAAGGTTTTGTAGAAATTAGTGCACAGTGGATGTTGCAGATTTAAAATTGCCATTTTCCACATATATGCTATTTCAGTGCCCAATGTGTTGTGCCCAGCTTGTACCACCGTAGACACACACCCCATAAATTATTGTTAAGCGGTTCTCCAGAGTACAGTAATACCCCATATGTGGTCATAAACTGCTGTTTGGGCACACTGCCAGGCCCAGAAGGACCGCCATTTGGCTTTTGGAGCGCAGATTTTGCTTGGTAGTAGTTTTGTTTAGTGTTTTACTGGTGTTTCAGCTTATAATATGGGGGCATATGTAAGCTGGGCGGAGTGCATCAGGGTATATGTTAGCTGGGTGGAGTGTATCAGGGTATATGTAAGCTGGGCAGAGTACATCAGGGTATATGTAAGCTGGGCGGAGTGTATCAGGATATATGTAAGCTGTGTGGAGTACATCAGGGTATATGTAAGCTGGGCGGAGTGCAACAGGTCATATAATAGGATGATGTAATAATGGGGAGAATGAATAATAAAATTATCCATGGATAGTGACGTACGCTTTGAACCAATCCTTCATGCACAGGCTGGATTTTTGGGTATAGGAGTCGCACTTCTAAAGGGTGTCCGTGGTATTGTACAAAATATCCGCACTCCAGCATTGTCTAATCTTTGACTTCTTCACTAGCCCCACATGTAGCACAGACTCCAAAATGTCATAGTTTCCGCTGCATTTACAGGGTCTACCAATGGGGGCTGCAAATGATGACGTGGGGTTTTGGGTGAAGAACTGCTGCACATATAAATTAGTCTGGGCCGTCGTTTTGCATTATTGCGTTCCAAGAGTCATAACTTTTGATTTTTCCGTTGACGAGCTGTGTGAGTGCTTGATTTTCATGGTATGAGCTGTCGGTTTTATTAGTATCATTTTGGGGTAAATGTGATAATGTGATCAGTTTTTATTAAATTTTTTGGGGGGTGAGGAGACCAAAAAACAGAAATTCTCTTGCTGTTTTATTTTATAAATTTTTAACGGCGTTCTCTGTGCAGCATAAACAACATGTTTGCTTTATTCTGCGGTTTGATACGATTATGGCAATACCAAATTTATATTGTTTTTATATGTTTTACTACTTTTACACAATAAAAACCCTTTTTATAAATAAAATGTTTTAGTGTCACCATCTCCTGAGAGCCATAACTTTTGTATTTTTATGTCGACGGAGCTGTGTTAGGGCTTGTTTTTTGCGTGACACACTGTAGTTTTTATTGGTACCATGTTTGGGTACATGCGACTTTTTGATCACTTTTTATTCCATTTTATTGGAAACAACGTGACCAAAAAAGGAAATTCTGGCATTGTTTTTTATTGTATTTTTTTTACGGTGTTCACCGTGCGGGATAAATAATATTATATTTTTATAGTTCACGCCGATACGAACGCGGAGATACCTATTAGGTCTAGTTTTTGTCTTTTTTTCCATTTTTTTTCTAATTATAAAGGGCTCGATCAGGGAAACAAGACGATTATTGTTTTTATTACGTAAAACTTTTATTTATTTATCTATCTAAAACTTTTTTTAACCTTTTTTTTTACTTTTTATTTTACACATACTAGGGGACTGGAAGATCTGATCTTCTGATTCCCTGTACAATACACTGCACTACTTCTGTATGTACTTGTGTAGTGCAGTGTTTTTATAACTGTCATTTTACAACTGACAGTTGAGCCTATTACGTCCTGCCTCGGGCAGGACCTAATAGGCTCCCGTACCTGGCAACCAGGAAGCCATTGCTAGGCTTCCTGGTTGCCATTGCAACCGTCAGAACCCCGCGATTTTTCGCGGGGGGCCAACGGGGTACAGAGGGAGCCCCCTCCCTCTGTATCAATCACTTAAATGCCGCTGTCGCTATTGACAGCGGCATTTGAGGGGTTAAATGGCGGCGATCGGACATAACAGTGATCGCCGCCGTTGCAGCGGGATGTCAGCTTTACAGCATTACAGCCGACACCCGCTGAGGATGATGCGCGCACAGCTCCTGTGCCTGCTTCATCCTCAGGGCGTTACTGTACGCCCATTTGCGGGAACGAGCCGCTAAAAAGGACGTACAGTAACGCCCATTTGCGGGAAGGGGTTAAAGGAGTGTGGAATGTGGATTTTAAAATTGTTGTTCAAGGAGCAGATTGACAAAGGAAAAATTCGGCTCCTAAATGTCCTCCTAGTGAAATCCTACTACCACTAGATATCAAAGCTGCATTATCAGCTTACTAAACTGAAACCATCTTTCTATTGCTCCAATGCATCTAAAATTAAAAAAAATGAAGCAACTTTGTATATAGTCTTTAAGAAAAAATATCCTGCCATTTTGTGTCTACAGTTCCAATGCAGACCTATGTGTCGCCCTGGTTAAAGAATACAAGCAAACTCTTTGTAGTCTGATTCTGCAGCCATATTCCCCTTCATATGTCCCTTACTGCTTACTAACATATATTCCGTGGGTTACAGGTGAAAGGGAGACTGATTGCAGTATAAGGCTGGGTTCACACAACCTATTTTTAGGCGTAAACGAGGCGTATTATGCCTCGTTTTACGTCTGAAAATAGGGCTACAATACGTCGGCAAACATCTGCCCATTCATTTGAATGGGTTTGCCGACGTACTGTGCAGACGACCTGTAATTTACGCGTCGTCGTTTGACAGCTGTCAAACGACGACGCGTAAATTGACTGCCTCGGCAAAGAAGTGCAGGGCACTTCTTTGCCACGTAATTTGAGCTGTTCTTCATTGAACTCAATGAAGCACAGCTCAAGATTTACGAGCGTCTCAGACGGCTCGCAAAATGCGAGGAGGAGCATTTACGTGTGAAACGAGGCAGCTGTTAACAGTCTGTCTTTTCACACGTAAATGCCTCTCATCGTGTGAACATACCCTTAGACTGCACAGGTTTATTTTTTTGTCATCTGTTACCATGGAAACACATAGGTCTGCACAGAAGCTGTAGACACAAAACTACAGAAAATGTTTAATTAAGACCTATTGCAAAGTTGCTTCAGTTGTCATTTTAGAAGAATTGGAGCAAGGACAAATTTGGTTAACATTACAGCATATCAAGCTATACAAACTGTAGCCTACATCTGATTCTAAAACTGGTTTTACTTGATAAAGACTCTAAAATTAGCATTTCCTATGTATGAATATATCAAACTTATATGAAGACATTTTCTACACTTCTAACGGAATTAGATCTTAATGAATATCTAATTTATACAATGCAAAATGCCTAACCCCCTGCTTCCCCATCTCCCCCCTTCTATTTATATAACTAAAATGTAAACCAACACAATCTAGCTGGTATTATATCATCAAGCTTTAAGGCTTAATTTACTTCTGCGCTAGGGCAGATCGGAGCTTTCCGTTGGAATGGAGCCCTGACAGACACAAACGGAAACCATCATTTATGATGATCTACAGTGGAGGAAATAAGTATTTGATCCCTTGCTGATTTTGTAAGTTTGCCCACTGTCAAAGACATGAACAGTCTAGAATTTTTAGGCTAGGTTAATTTTACCAGTGAGAGATAGATTATATCTAAAAAAAAAAAAAGAAAATCACATAGTCAAAATTATATATATTTATTTGCATTGTGCACAGAGAAATAAGTATTTGATCCCCTACCAACCATTAAGAGTTCAGCCTCCTCCAGACCAGTTACACGCTCCAAATCAACTTGGTGCCAGTATTAAAGACAGCTGTCTTAAATGGTCACCAGTATAAAAGACTCCTGTCCACAGACTCAATTAATCAGTCTCACTCTAACCTCTACAACATGGGCAAGACCAAAGAGCTTTCTAAGGATGTCAGGGACAAGATCATAGACCTGGCTGGAATGGGCTACAAAACCATAAGTAAGACGCTGGATGAGAAGGAGACAACTGTTGGTGCAATAGTAAGAAAATGGAAGACATACAAAATGACTGTCAATCGACATCGATCTGGGGCTCCATGCAAAATCTCACCTCGTGGGGTATCCTTGATCCTGAGGAAGGTGAGAGCTCAGCCGAAAACTACACGGGGGGAACTTGTTAATGATCTCAAGGCAGTTGGGACCACAGTCACCAAGAAAACCATTGGTAACACATTACGCCGTAATGGATTAAAATCCTGCAGTGCCCGCAAGGTCCCCATGCTCAAGAAGGCACATGTACAGGCCCGTCTGAAGTTTGCAAATGAACATCTGGATGATTCTGAGAGTGATTGGGAGAAGGTGCTGTGGTCAGATGAGACTAAAATTTAGCTCTTTGGCATTAACTCAACTCGCCGTTTTTGGAGGAAGAGAAATGCTGCCTATGACCCAAAGAACACCGTCCCCACTGTCAAGCATGGAGGTGGAAACATTATGTTTTGGGGGTGTTTCTCTGCTAAGGGCACAGGACTACTTCACCGCATCAATGGGAGAATGGATTGGGCCATGTACCGTCAAATCCTGAGTGACAACCTCCTTCCCTCCACCAGGACATTAAAAATGGCTCGTGGCTGGGTCTTCCAGCACAACAATGACCCGAAACATACAGCCAAGGCAACAAAGGAGTGGCTCAAAAAGAAGCACATTAAGGTCATGGAGTGGCCTAGCCAGTCTCCAGACCTTAATCCCATCGAAAACTTATGGAGTGAGCTGAAGATCCGAGTTGCCAAGCGACAGCCTCGAAATTTTAATGATTTACAGATGATCTGCAAAGAGGAGTGGGCCAAAATTCCATCTAACATGTGTGCAAACCTCATCATCAACTACTAAAAACGTCTGACTGCTGTGCTTGCCAACAAGGGTTTTGCCACCAAGTATTAAGTCTTGCTTGCCAAAGGGATCAAATACTTATTTCCCTGTGCACAATGCAAATAAATATATATAATTTTGACAATGTGATTTTCTGTTTTTTTTTTTTTAATATAATCTATCTCTCACTGGTATAATTAACCTAGCCTAAAAATTCTAGACTGTTCATGTCTTTGACAGTGGGCAAACTTACAAAATCAGCAAGGGATCAAATACTTATTTCCTTCACTGTAATAGTATACTTGATATTTATCAACTTTGTAATTGACTTACTGTTACAATGTGGCTGTTTTATCCATGCAAATGTTGTGTGAATTACTGCTACTAAGTGTCTACCTTCATGTAATCTGCTGTTCACCCCCTGTTGTCAAGGAAAATCCATCTCTAGTTACAGAGCAGAGGAGACAGACTGCAGGAAATTGGGGTGTGTCTCTGCCAAGCACACGCCAGTTTCTTTACAGCCTGCCCATACACGTCTATGGAGAGGAGAGGGGAGGGAGCAAGACGAGGGAGCAGGAGCAGAGAGAGAGAGACAGACAGACTCTGATGCCCATAGAAGTCTGCAGTGAGGGGAGGGGGAGCAGCAGGAGAGAGCAGGAGCAGAGAGACACAAAAACACTTCCCATAGAAGTCTATGAAACGAAATAAGAGAGCAGGAGGAAGAAGCAGAGATAGACACAGACACTGCTGTCCATAAAAGTCTGTGGAGAGGGGAGGGGGAGCAGAAGAAGGGAGCAGGACCAGAAAGAGACACATACAAAGTCTATAAAGACGGGAGGGAAAGCAGGATGAAGATGCAGAGAGACAGACGCTGCTGCCAGAAGAAGTCTACACTTAGGGGAGCAGTAGAGGGGAGAAGGAGCAGAGAGAGAGAGACACACAGATGCTGCTGCCCATAGAAGTCTACAGAGAGGGAAGAGGGAGCAGAAGAAGGGAGCTGGAGCAGAGAGAGACAGAGACACTGCCCATAGAAGTCTATAAAGAGGGGAGGGGCAGCAGGAGGAAGGAGCAAATAGAGAAACACAGACACATACATGCTGCCAATAGTAGTCTGAGAGGGGAGAAGGGGCAGGAGGAGGCACACACAGACTTGCAGCAGCTTCTGGTAAGATTTATATCTCACCACAGTGCTGGATAATCAGCTACACTACTCATGACTCCTGTATAATCTCCATGTGTCTGCAGCCTCTTTATACTTGTGATAAAGATAGGAGAGCAGGATTCTCTTCTTCTCTATGTGTACAGTATATAAATAAAACTTAGGTCCAACCACTAGCTTAAAGAAAACTGAGGATTATGCTAGGGCTACATGGCAATTTCGGCTGCTACACTGGTCATGCGACCAAAGACCGCTGTGTGCCTCTGCATGCATCGCACATAATTAAAGTGAATGTGGCTGCGTTACGACCTGCATGGTGCCCTGACCGCGACCTGACAGTTGCGAGATATCCAAACCTGCTGGATATTTTGCTACTGTCAGGCTGCTGTTTGCGGTAATCTGTGGGTAGAAAAGTGGCCACATTCACTTTAATTACATGCGATTCACGCAAAGACACTTTAAATGCTTTGCTTAACTTATCTTGTACTGATCATGAACTATATTGTGTCTTGTCACAATTATCCTGGTATTCTGTTAGATTGATTCTGTTTAACCTAACCTTTTGGGTTCTGTAAAGAGAAAGTTATATGTAGTGCAAAGTAAGAGAAGCAATTCAACAGAGGGTGTGTTAATAGATCTATGTTCTCTGCAGGGAAGGGTCTGTCATTACTATCTGTATCTAGTAACACTATCACATATCTGCAAAATCACTCAAGATTAGAGCTCATGCACATTGAGTCATGCACACCCTTCAGTTGTACCGATTCGTAATAAGGCAACCATAGACTATAGCTCTGTATGCATTCAATTACATATGAAATTCAGGATTTCATATGAATTGTAGTGGAGAATAACCCTGCAATATAGAGCTGCATGGGGCACCATATTACGGCAAACAGAGTGCCTACTGCTCTGTAGTATGGAGGCAAGCTGTGCCGTGTGCATGAGCCCTTATGTGTTTATTGAAACTAAAAATACAAGCATAAAATAACACTTTTGACCTGCTCTATGGCTATAATATTGTAATATTGTAATATTAATATATATATTTCTACACAATTCTTGCTATAGTGACAAGACTGTGTAGAAAGAAGCATGAATCTCATTTTATACAACAAAGCATATTTATCGTTTCTTAAAATATAGAGAATGAGGTTTACAATATAGTATAGAAATAGTTTACCTGATAATTTGACACCATTCACCAGTTTGCCAGAATTACCGCCTTTAGATGTATCCTCTTTCTCTTCTCTTGAAGAATGCATTTGCAATGTACTTCTAGTCTTCAGAGATTTTTCTGTTGTTTCCTTCTTCAATGTTGTATTTTTGAGAGATTTTTCTGTAGCCTCCCGTGATGTCTGTTTGGACAGTGTTGGAGAACGTTTTCCCTTAGGCTCCAGTTTCCTAGCTGGAGACGTTGATTTTGGTTTACTTAAAGGCTTTCTTACACCCTTAGTTTTGTCCTTTAGATCTTTTTTAAATACCCTGTCTCCTTTTACAGGATTTAATTCATTAACTAGCATTTCAGGATCTACCATGCAGACATCTGGATGAGGAGGATGAGGATAGGGATCCATCAGTGGCACTGGATGTGGATCATGGCCTTGCCTTGAACTGCCATGATGAGAGTTCCCCATTGTTTTATCTACAGGAAGAAAGTCTGCATCTTCATCAGAGTCCATTGCAGCATCAGCTGTTATAGATGGGCATTCTTCTGTTTCCGGTGGAACATCTGAGTCTGACTGAGATGATCCTGAATCACTAACAGAAGTTGGAGGTGTTTCTTCAACTGTGCCACCTTCAACATTATGTTTTTTTACATGATGGGTCCTTCCCTTTACTGACGGATGACCTTCATCTTGTGAAACATCACTGTCATCTGAAAGGTCAAGGGGACTAGGATTGATGAAAGATGGAGAAAGTTCCCCCTTCCTGTGCATATATTCTGATGAAGATAATTTGCGCTCATACTCTGTTGATGTACCCATACATGTCTCAACTTCATGGGAAGAATCCCCATGATCTTCAGACCCTCTACCTCTCTGTGCATCAGAAAAATAAGGCTGAAATGTGTGCTCAGGAGACATGAAAGCAGAAGGCCGGTTAGGTTTTTCTGTACCTTCCTCAGAGTATGGAGAAGATTCTCTGTCTGAATCTGGAGATGACTTTTCATCTTTTACATCAGGAGAGTAACACTGTTTGTCAACATATTGTGAGTGTTGGAATAACTCTGGCAAAGTGTTTATTTCTGTAGGGCCATTTGATGATGATGACTCTTCTCGCTGATGGGGTGGAAATGATGTCAGAACATTAGAAGATGAATACATTGCTTCTGCACTGACAACCTGTGTAATATCCCTATGAACAGTAACGGTTTCTTTCACTAGATCAGTCTTTGATGTGCAAGAGGTCTTTTTACATTCAACTCTACATGGTAATGTGCAGTCATCCATGTCATAGGAACATGTAGATTCATGATCATCAGTAACATCTTTTTCATCTGAAGGCTTGGTCGCATCAGCAGGAACTAGAGGTGATACATCCCATAAATTCCTTACAGTCGGTTCTGCATCTGCTGCATAGCCACTGATCATTTGTGAATAAAATCTTTCAGCAGTGTCTTTTTTAACTGGTGTGCTAGCTTCAGATGATGTTTCCGACACACTTTGAGAGTCATTTTTCTGGTAGTCTGCCTCAGTATACTGTTGAGCAGGAATCTTAGAATATAAGGGATCTTCCCGAGGACTTAGGGGGGAAAATCTGGAAAAAGATGAACTTATTTCAGAAGCTCTTTCAGAAACCTCTAAGTACTCATCCTGTCCCTTTGCAGAATGGGATATATTGAAAGCATCTGTACCTAATTTTTTGGAATCTGCAAAGGACAGTGATGGCTGGTGACCCTTGTACGACTCAGAAGATTCTGCAATTTCACTTTCCTTTTCTGTGACTGAAAATGCTTCAGAGGAATATTCCGAAGCTGTAACTTTATTTTCTGCTAAACCAGAGAAAGTTTGTTTGTCAGTACCACTGAGGGCACAACTTTCTAATACCTGATTTACATTATGACATTCGCTTTTAGTTTGTGACTGTTGATATTCTGTTTGGAAAGAAGTTTCATGTGCATCTTTTGTAGACTCAAACTTTGTCATGAAAGGAGAATATGTGTAGTCAGTATCTTCTTCTTTTGCTTGCTGATCTTCATAGAAACTATATTCTGTTCTTGCAAAAGCGTCAAGGGCTTGAGCGCCAGCTAGCCCTGAAGTTTTCATTTCACTATGGACATTATAGTGTTTATTGTCTACCTCTTTTACCTCTGAATGAACACCAAAATGAGATAAGTTGTTCTCCTTTTCTTGCCCATATGTGTATGTTTCATGTAAGCTACCAAGATCTGCAGGGCATTTAATTTCCTTTTCAGATTTTTCATTTGCTCCTTTTTCTAGCTCAGAATCACTTGCATTTTCTTCCAATACTTCTGTTTTCTCATAATATGAGTCTTTAATCTCAGGAAGTCGTGATTCTGCCTGGGTAATATTCTGGCTAGCTGAGCTAATGTTATCTTCATCGTCATCTTCATCATCATCATCTTCATCATCATCATCATCATAATCATCATCATGGTGTGCATGGAGGTAAGTTGTTTTTTCATGGTATTCATGTTCTACTGTGTCGGTCTTTGATGTGAGATCTGTGCCAAGTGAGAAGACAGTCAATTCTTTTTCTGTTTGTGTTTTTTGAAAAGGTCCTTCCATGTCTGATTTTTCAGTTTCTTCAGCAGATAAACTACTTGTTTTTTTACTGCTATCTGAACTTGCTAATGAATGTTTCTGCCTTTCTGTGTATTCAAAGATGGCACTGTCTCCCTTTTCTTTTGGGGATGCTGGTGAAGAAAGTTCCTTCTCAGCTGAGGTATACAAATGAGATTCCTCTTCTTTTGAAGATACTTGACTGTATAATACATGTTTGGATGTGTCTGTGTCTAAATTTGGTATCTCTGCCTTCTCCTTCTGTAGATAACTAGCACTACTGGGCTCTACCTCTTCTATGATATGCCCAACTCCAGAAGCAACTATCTTCTCATATATGTCAGCATATTGAAAAGACTTGTCATTCGGATAGGGGGTTGGCTCTCTTTCTTCTGCCGTTTCTTTTTTCATGGATTGCTTTTCTTGGGAATATAATTCAAATGGACTACAAGATGTCTTTAAACCAGTATCTAGTGGACTAGGTGAAACTTTTTTGTCCCGTTTGGAGAAGAAATCTTCTTTAGGGTCATTCCTATATTCTCCAAAACTAAAGTCTACATTGTCTTTAGAAAATGAGATCTCATTGTATGATGTTTGAACATATTCTTGCTCTTTATCTTCTTTAGAATAATCATAGACTTTGTATTCCTGTTCGGCTTGTTCTTGATATGTACAGCTAACGGCAGATGGTTTATTTGGTGATTTTTCTTTTATTTCAAGATGTTCTTCCCCATGAAAGCTATGCTCTGTTTTTATTAGATCCATCACTTCAGAATGTTCATATTTTTCAAATACATTAATCATGTCTTCCCCAAGTTGAAGATCACATTTTCTGTCTATGGCATCACTTTGATAGGAAGAAACTGGGAGGTCATGGGCAGTTTGTGAATATGGATATTCATCTTCTTCTTCTGACCCATGCTCTTCAAAACCTTTTTCGACAGGCTTTAATTTCACCTGTACACATTCTTTATTGATATCATGAAACATTATGGGCACACTATCTACATCTTGCAGTACTTCTTGCGCATCACATGAAGATGTCGTTACATAGGGCAATCTGTCTAACATGTTAGCATCCTGAGAAATATATGAAGGTTCTATTTTTGAAACAGATTCTTGAAGTTGATCTTTGCTTTTTCCTGAAACCTCTAGTGACTTGTATTCATGCTTTTCCTCTTGAAAATGTGCATACTCTGTATCTAATATATCTTTATCTGACTTATTAGGTATTTCTTGGTTTACAACATCTAAATTCAAAGAGGATTGCTCTCTAGACTGTTCTTCCCAATCAAGTGTATCATCAAGAAATGTGCTCTCTCCTTCCTCCGTATAACGTAGTTTTAGGTTTTCTTTTACTAAGTTCTGAGATTCTTGACGTTCTTTTGTAAACCACACTCTCTTTTCACAGGTCATCTGTTTCATATACATGTTTTCAGTTTCATATGACTTTTCATTATCAATGTAATTATCATTATATATATCTGTCTTAGATTCTTCTGAGGTTTCTTTTTTTTCGAATACATTTTCTGCTGATTTCACATAGCCAAGAGAAAATTCAGTATGTTGAAAATCCTTGTATGGTTCCTGAAAAAGATAAGATTCCTGTTTTTCTGTAGTAGATATTTCAACTGGATCACCCTTAAGTGGGCTATGATCTGCAAAAGAAAATGACTCTGAGTCATCAGGGCTTGAAGAGGAAATTACAAGAGATTTTTCTTTCAGCTGGACCTGATCATCAGAAGAATATGAATGTGTCTTTGCCACTGATGACTCTTCTGAATGGACTTCTGAACATGTTTTTTTATCCCCCTTCGATTCAGTTGTCATGAAGGATTGAGTATTATCTTGGAAATGTGTGTCAACAGTCTCCAGATGTTTTTGATCCTCACCAAAACTTTCCTTCATGGATAGCAAAGGATCGATACAGTCTGCTGATATTTCATCAGATGAACATTTCGTTTGTTCCTTTTGAGTCTGATCTTTTAACTGAAAGGGACTTTCATGGTCTAAATATGTTTCCTTTGTGGGGCTTCCTTGATATGTTTCATTTATAATTGGACTTTGTTCTATCAAAGACATCTGTAAGGATGTATCATCTTCTTTTCCTTGTTCTGTAAAAGAAAGTGACTTTGCATCTCCTAGGAAAATATCCTGGCTAGAACTCTCAGTTGATGTATCATATTTTACAGGACTCTGCTCTTTCATTTCAGAATAATCGCCATACCCTGGTGACATTTGTTCGGATGATGTTGACTGCAGTGGATGAGCCACTGTCTCTTTATTGGTGGATAAAAAGTCTTCATGTGAGACTCCCTTAGATGAAACTAAATCTTCAAGTTGCATATATGGCTCTGAACTCATTGATAACACTGCATTCTTAGAAAAGTCACACTTGTCATTGTCTATATATGTCTCGTCATTGTCAATATTTCTCTCAGGAATTCTTCCTCCCTCCATCAATTCTTTGGTCACTGGTGCTGACGATTCTTTAACAACATTTTCACTGTCAAGATCACATGTATATGGTGTCTCTGCATTTAGCAAGATTTTCATATCAGAACTCTGCACTGAAGTCCCAAAGTGCTCTTCTTTTGGTGTGATTGGTTTATCTAGGTGTTCTCTACTTTCTTCAGATGACTCAAATGATACTTGTATTTCATCTTTTCTTTCATCTTTAAGTATATCCGCTGCTTCAAAGAGTTCAGCTTGTGTAGTTTCAGATCTGTCTTCTACAGGGGATTGGTGAGAAGGTGTGTGTCCTGTGCTTGTAGGGCCCGACTGATTTGGAGATGCCATTTTTACGGTGCTGTCATCAGGACTTAAGCATCTTTCCTCAGCTTCTCCAAAGCTTGAATCAACTTTGTCCACTTCACTACCAGAAATAACAGGAGATATATTCATATCTGTACTATAGCCATATTGCACATCACTACCTTCATGTTCAGGAAATAAAAGAGGACTGTAATGTTTTTTACCAGATGTCTTAATATTTGTTGACTCATCATCAAATTCTTCATCCTGTGCAGGGCCACTCAGATTGTCTTTTCCAAGAGCCATCAGAGATTGGAAATCTTCTGGTGGAGGAGATTTAAAACATTTATCTTCTTCTAGAGAAGATGTAGGTGATATAGTGCCAGCAGATGGTAAATACTCTATACCCTGGGTGGCCTCAGTGTGAGAAGATGGGATACTGTTTGCAGTGTCAAGTAGTAATGAACTTTTTCCAGTCTCTTCAGTTTTTGGTGCAGTAATAGAAGCCACAGACTGATCTTCTGCAACAGATGTGGCAAAGGAAGATAGTTTGTCACACTCAGTTATTGATGTTGCTGAGGAAATGTGTTCCTCCTCTGCAAGAGGGGCAGCAACAATGTTTGTAGAATAACCCACTATGTCAGATTCTTGCATTACGTAACCTTTTGTAGGCACCTCAGAAGATAAAACTGCTTTGATGCCATGTATTGCCTCAAATGATCCAGGATAGTCTGGGACAGAAATATCATAACTGCCTACATCATATTGTAAATGAGGAATTCTTTCTTCCTGTTCATCATGTATTTCCTCATCAGAAATGGTCTGTTCTGTCTCTGAATAACCTGGCATTGTTTCATCTTGGATGTATGATATGTGTTCTGCAGCAGTTTCAGATGACACAGGAACACCCGTTAAGTATGAGGGCTCCTTTGATACATCTTTACCACATATGTTTATTTTTGTATCAGTCTTATTCTGCATTGCAAAATCACAAGACATGTTTTCTTCCTGTTTGTTTAAATTTTCTGTGTATTCCTTATACTTCATATCATCTCTAGGTTCTTCTGAATATTCTTCCATTTCTTCTACATCTGCTTTTTCCACCACATCTATATTTTTTTCTGCTTCTTTGTCCTCTTCTGCTTTTGTACTCATACGGTCTTCTTCACATTGTGCAATTATTTCTTCTTTTTGCTTTCTATCTAAAATTCCTTTTTCATCCAATTCATTTTCTTTATCTTCATCTATTTCTAAGTCTTGAATGTCTAAAGTTGGCATTGATTCATATTTGTTTCTGCTTGATACTCTCTCTTTGTCAACATCTGGGGTAGTTTCTTCTTCAGCAGGTTCCTCCATTGCTGCACCTTCGTCAACCAATTCAGTTGTTTCATCTGCTTGATACGTTGGTTTCTCTTCATGCTGCGAGTCTCCCTCCACATCAGTGGTTGTGATACCTTCATCTGGCGATTCAAGAGGACTTTTCTTCTCTGATTTTCTTTCATCTAACATGATTTCATCATTGAACTGGCTTTGAATCACTAACGTATCTGATGGTCTATTTTCAAAAGTCTCTTGTTCTGAAAGAATGGTGTTATCTTCCTTTTTATTGGATTGTTCTAGGTTGTCTTCATACTTTAACTCCTCAAAGTCTTTGGTTAGATCCTCAGGAGATGACATTACTGATCTTTGTTCTGCTATATCAGTCATTTGTGGTATCTTCCCCATATTAACTTGTTGTATATGACTTACTTTTTGTTCAGCTGTGACAACTTTTTCAGGTTTACTTTTAACTCTTTCAGTTCTGATTTTTCCAGGAATCTTTGCTTTGTGCAACGTTTTTCTCACTTCAGGTGTAAATGGCCGTAAATCAGGTTTTGGTAGTTTCTTAACTTCAGTTTTAACTTCCTTTTTCTTCTCATCTTTCTTTACATCTTTCTTTTCTTCCTTCTTAATATTTTCCTTTTTTATATCTATTTTTTCTTTCTTTATTTCTTTCTTTTCTTTATCCTTCTTTTCATCAAGTCTGGAAATCTTATCCTTGATGAATTTTTTGCCTGTCTTTTCTTTCAGAAGTTTCCTCTTTTCTGCTTTTGCAGAATCACTTGCTTCTGTTTTTACCTTTTCATTTTTCAAAGGTTTCTCAATATGTTTGTCTGTTGCGTCCTTGAACTTTTTCTCTGGTTTTGTCTCTTTTGTAACCTCTGATTTAATCTCCTTGGCCAGTTCTTCAGAAATATCTTCTTTTTTGCTTGACTTAGCTGTGCTTGGTCGTGTAGAGGACTTCAGACTTTCCTTGCTGTCTGCCCTTTGTTTTATTTTTGTGTGCTTACCAGTAGACTGTGTACCACCACTTGCTATATCTTTATGTGTTGCTACTGGGTATCTCAGAAATTCTAAATGTTTCAGCTTTTCTAGACCTTCTAGAATCTTATTTTGGGGAGCATTTCCAGGGAACAAAACACGCACTATTTTTTCTGTTGGACTAGCTGGGAGCCAAACAACCAACGCAGTGATAGATGTAAGATATGGTACTGAAATTTCACCCTCTTTCCCATTTGGTAGAATAATCCCAGTTTTTGCTTTGCTGTTCCCAGCCCATTTCTGCATTAAAAACTGCATTTCTTTGCTGTCTTTAACTGGATTCAGGACATACATATCTAACTTGCCTACTCCCATTTTGTGAAACAATGTTATGGGTTCTATTGTGTTACTAACTACCCTGTATAAAGGTTCAGACTTAATTCCTAGTTTATTTAGGTACTGTAATGTAAGACAAGCTTCTTCGATACTTCTTTTAACTTTCATACTAGACTCAGGCATTTTGAGCTTATCTGGAACATTAAAAAACACAACCCCCAGTTCTGGGGATATTAGGTTCTTCATCCAGTCACTATAAGCAGTGGAGCCCTGAGATTGTTCTTCATCTTGTTCAGCTATTTTTCTTTGAAGAAGTCCATTTATTCCAGGCAGATTATCTGCTCCAATATGTGTTAACAATATGGAATCAATTCTATCCAAATGCCGAACCAACTTCCAGAAACAAGACTTTCTTTCCGAGCCACCATCTATCAGGATATTAAATCCATTGACAGCAAAAAGGGCAGAGTCTCCCCTTCCTCCAGGAAATATGTAACAACATGGCTTTGACAACTTCAAAAATCCACCTGAATTTGGTGGTTCCAAGAGATCAAAAGGAGAAGGAACATCAACTGTCTCTGAGACATAGTCTGCAAATTCTGAAACCCCATCCATTGCAGGTAAGACTATCTCAGGATTTAGTTTCCAATTTATAATATCCTGGAAACTGGAATGTCCAAGGTTGCACCAATCTCCCTCTTCCAAGCAAGAAACCGTTAAAGAAGCCTTAATCTCTGGATCAGTGTTACTGAAGAGCTGGCAAACCTGCAGTGACACATATACAAGAAAACAATTAGCCACATAGCAATATTTATCAACATCATTGTGAATTGCATTGTGAAGCTTTTCAATATGACACAAAAATATAGATGGACTGAACATTTTAAAGGGAGTCTGTCAGAACTTGTTCCATCACAAACCATTAATACTGCTAGATAGTGAAGGAAGAAAGCATTAGAGATGTACCCATGTTTTGATGTTGAGTACTTTGCAAACCGTAAAAAAGTACATTTAATACTCCGGGCACCGTATGCAAACTAGCTAGTGAGTGCCCGTTACACAAGGAAGTGTCCTGGATCCTACGTGTAAACATTTCCCTCTTCTAGGGAGTGTTTACTTGTAGGATGAAGGACACTTCCTGGTGTAACGGACACTCACTAGCTCGTTTGCATAGAGCCCCCAGAGGATTAAATGTAGTTTTTTACGGTTTGCAAAAAAAATATCAAAATATAGGTATGTTTCTAATGCTTATAAAAGTTAAGCAATATGTTCTGTGGAGGGAACTATATGTTTTTTTATATACTCACCTCTGGATCACTGAACACCTCTCCAAGTCTATGTAATGGAAATGTACCACTTTGCAGAATTAAGTCTCCTTCCTGGTCAGAGCACTGGCCACTCAGAATAAGGAGCTTGAAAGCAGAAGGATCTGTGATCAAGGAGCGTACCTAGAAGTAAAGTGAAAAAACACTTTTAGCCATATAATATATTATAAACGTACATAGCAATCACAGTATTATCAGCAGTTAAACTATTACAGACTCATTCAAATGCACTAAATTATAAGTATGGTGAATCACACACATTGACCATTAAAATAAAGCTCAAGTGAAGGGAGATGTGCTGACGACAACAAAAATATTTAACTTTTTTAGAACTATACGATTTGCAGATGATCGAGCATTTGCTCGTTCATCTGCTGATCGCTGCCCTGTATACACAGAGGAATTATCGGCAACGAGCGTTCTACGAACAATCATTTGCCCGATAATTGCCCAGTGTAAAACCCCCTTTAATCAGCATTGTGGGTACCCCTTGAACATCGAGACTGGAGTGGTGAGGAAAAAGACAGCCCCAGTCCAATAAAACCAGATGGAGCTGATAGCAAAAAAGGAAAGGCTCTTGCTAATAACTACATTAGAAATTTATATTGCAAAATGCCTTTGTTTTTTATGCTCCAATTTTGGAGCAGGAGATTAAAGAATATATGGGCTGGTCAGTGTATGGGTTAGTGTATCAAATAACAGAAAAAGATAAAGCTCACATTTTAGACGAAATATCGGAACTATGTTCACACCAAGTTTGTGGTGGGCCCAACATATGCCAACAGAGTGTCCCTTCAGCATATGATTGCACGGTATGTGTCAGTACTGTGATTACTGATTTTTAAATATGTAGGGATCCCACAAAAAAATGTATACAGCACATTCTAAGTTTTTTTGTTATAATGGGAGTCAATGGGCAACATATGCATACAGTTAGGCAAACAGCTCCATACGTTGGGGGTATAAATTTTGTGTATACATTGGGAAATGTGTGAACAGACCTATAACAGACACTATAAAATTTGGTTAACTTCATATCTGAAAGCAGTAACTTTCCAACTTGCATTGTTTTCTCCTCTAAGAACTTACAGTATTTATTATGAATTGAATGGAATCACTGGCAAAGTTGGTATTTTTTTTTCTGGTAAACAGGCCACACCAGGGAACCCTGAGCGTGATCTAAGCCTTGCCTTTTAGTAGAATTTTTAAACAGTACCTCATAAACAATGCTGTCTGCGTTGGGATTCACCAAGATCACTGTCTCTAGAACATCACTTTGGTGCTGCAACGTTCTTTGGCCTATGGAAAGAAAACAATGTGTTACATTTTAAATGGCACAAAAGCTGTCAATGAATTCTCAATACATGTTTGTCTATAAGATAATTTGGTTTAATTCATTCATTAAAACTCCCCATAGTACACTGTTAAAAATTAAGCACTTTGTGTAACGTTGACTTGAGGAAAACAGTTATTCAAGTAAAAGTAACAAAAGCATTTTTATTCATCTTACTCCCAAATCAGATTGTAATTTTCCTCCCACACAACACTTGTATTCAGTAAATGTAATGCTCGCAGCTGTAAGTGCTTCAGGAATTTACATCTCTACAAAGGCCAAATTGTGAAATCTTTACAAGTTTTAGGTCCTTAAATAAAATTTCTCGAGATATCAAGTTGAACATGTAAATATGAATATACTTATATAATAATTTGGTATATATTCTTTATGTTCTTTTAATGTATATTTACTAGCGGAAAAAACTTCCTTTGTTCAATCCAATTATTTTCTATGGGAATCCATGGGAAATCACTATCTATTGATCCCTTAAAATTTTCTGCTGGTTGCTACTAGAATCAGTCAACCGTTGTTGACACACACCAAAAACCAAATATGAACTCTTAGAATGCAATGCTCTTTGCTCCTATAAATACACTGTGCCAGCAGTAACTACTGGGAGAATTGAGCTCAGAAGCCTGCAGAATTCAGAATACAGTTCTGTGCAAGAATGCATTATAAAATATGGTGTACTTTAACGCAAGAATATTACAAGATAAGTTAAGCCAAGTATTTGCAAAATAACCTAAAACTATATGTAGATTAAATATACTGTATGTATTAACTGTAAAATGTGATCAAAAGGTGAATCTATGCTATAATTTGTACAGTATAACCCATTTACTGCTATGTTCAAAACAGAGTTACTTATATTATGGTCTTGCACATTCTATAGTACTGTACTAATAAGAAAAATCAACCTAATCAACATATATACGTCATATTCATTGCCCCTGCATATACATTAGCATTGTCGGAGGTATATATTGGTAAAGACTCCTGATGTATATTTAAGACATACATGCAAACACACTGTGACTAGACCCTTACACCATTCACATGTTAGCAATAAAAAAAAATATATATGTATATTTTTATGTTTTCACCCCCCAATCTATTAATATGGTTACTTGGAATTATAATTAATGCTACAGAGCAAAATGTGGATTTACCATGTTTTTTATTGTCTCAATTACTTGTATTAGTCCAATTGGTTATTATAATTCTTGGTTCACATTCTAAGTGCACAACAGATTTTCACTAATTCTACATAGGATCTATTAGTTGGAATAAAATTAGTTTAATAAGATTTGCCCCAGCCAGTCCAACCACAGTTCCTATATTTTTAACTTACTGGTAAAAAGCATTAATGATTATTGTCCTGCCTTTGAACCTGAAGAAACGACATCTTCTCAGAAGCTTATGGTAAGGCTATCACTTTGTTATTGATTGCACATGCTGATAAAATGATAGTTTACATTCAGTGTTCATAGGAGACTACCAAATTCTATCATCACTTTTTCCAAAAATGTCCGTCCGCAAAAAACAAAAAGAAAAGAAACTGTTAATGTGTATGTAAACATTACTTGCCTAAGTGGCCCTTTGCCGTATACCCACTGAGGCCAGTGATTGGCTGCAGTGCTCATGTGGGCATACAGGGACACGTCATGGCTGCAGCCATGTCACAAACAGCAGAAGGCAGGGCTGTAGAAGCTACGCTGGGGGATCTTTTGCTTAAATAATGCTTCTTCTTTTTCTTTTTTTTAATTGACTTGGAAAACCCCTTTAAATAGTAAGTAGAAAATAGAATAGGGAATGAATAAAAAGGAGATCCCACTAAATAGAGAGGCGGCGCAGGATCACCACAGAGGATATAGCAAAAATATGACATCAACAGATGATGTAACATTTTTGCTATATCCTCTTCGACGACCCTCACACCACCTCTCTATCTTTTAAACAAGATTGGGGCATCACCTATTTAACTATTTCTTTTTCTGTTTTCTACTTACTGTTTATAAAAGACTACCGTAAGTTATTTTGATGTAATGCAATATTGTTCATAAAGATTATTAGGCAATCTTATTATAGTGTTGATTGCAATTGAATATTTCTGTTTTCTTAGGACTTGATGTTGGTCGAAGGAGGTTTTATACTGTTCTTTTGATAATTTAACTGTGGCACATAGGTCATATGATCTAATATATTTGCTTCCGCAATAACTAAATTGGCGCCATTCTACCAAAACATTTTGCTCTTGCTTCTTTGTTTCACCTAAACTTGTAATGAAGTTTCTTCATAATTTTCCAAAATATCCATACATCACTGTAAAATTTTTGTCAATATGTTCATACTCAGTTTCTCATACCTAAGGTGATGTACCTGATGTTCATACTCAGTTTCTCATACCTAAGGTGATGTACGTGATGTTCAGACTCAGTTTCTCATATCCAAGGTGATGTACGTGATGTTCAGACTCAGTTTCTCATATCCAAGGTGATGTATGTGATGTTCAGACTCAGTTTCTCATACCTACAGTGATGTATGTTCAGTGGTTCACAATTTAAATAAGCAACCAACCATACTCAACAACAGGGACCTGTCTTCTCTTATTATTTTTTCCTGATATTTTCTCCTGGAGTAACTGAAAAAAGATGTGCACCCAAAACTTAAAATGACCATACATTAGTGGAGTAGTCAAAGTTTGTAAATTATGTTTAATTTAGTTATTGAGATATTGGCATTTTTCTACTCGGCAGCAATTTTTGTGAAAATGAAGAGTGCAGTCATATTGGTTTTCACTTTTAAATTAACCAAACAGCAAAAATCTTTGTCACTAACAAAGTGACACTGTTAACAGTGTATAGTGAAAACTACCAATGTATTGTGGTTTTTTGTGTAATATGTTATATAATACAAAATAAAAAAACAAAACCAAAGTGCTGAGAAAATAATTTAAAAGTGAAAACCAATATGGCTGCACTTCTCGTTATCACTGAAGTCTTGGTGTAGAGGAGAAGGATTTGGGTTCCTAGAGCACTGGGCTGACTTTTCATTGGGGTACAAACTGTATTCTGCAGATGATTTGCACCTAAATGGAAGGGGGTCCGCTGTGCTGGGGGAGAGAATTCTAGCTGGGGTGGCGGAGTATTTAAACTAGGGCTGAGGAGGGAGGTCAATGTAGAAAAAAAAGGGGTAGCCAGGTTAGAGAGGGGTCAGACTATATTGGTGGGGGGAGAAACAGAATGTGGGGAGAGGACTAGACAACAAGATAAGGAGATCCTTTCGTTACAAAAACATCAGTGTAAATAAAAAGGCCCGATTAATGTCAAATCACATTTCTGATAATAAAAGTGAAAAACTGACAGGCAAGTTAAAGTGTATGTTCACAAATGCCAGAAGTCTAGCAAGCAAAATGGGGGAGCTGGAGGCCTTGATACTGGAAGAAAATATAGATATAGTTGGTGTTGCTGAAACATGGCTGGACTCTTCACATGACTGGGCTGTAAATCTACAGGGTTTTACACTTTTTCGGAAAGACAGGACAAATAGGAAAGGCGGTGGTGTATGTCTGTATGTGAGAAATGATATGAAGGCGAGTGTGAAAGAGACAATAGTGGGTGAATACTGTGAGGAGGTTGAAACCTTGTGGATGGAACTAGAAAGGGAGGTAAACACTGAAAAAATTACTTTTGGTGTAATCTATAGACCCCCCAATATAACTGAGGAGATGGAAGTTCAGCTATATAAACAGATGGAGCGGGCTGCACAGGCGGGTACTGTAGTGATAATGGGAGATTTTAATTTCCGGGATATTAATTGGTGTCATGGTTCGGCTTCAACTGCAAAGGGGAGACATTTCCTCAACCTGTTGCAGGAAAATTTTATGGGCCAGTTTGTGGAAGACCCGACTAGAGGTGAAGCTCTGTTGGATCTGGTCATTTCTAATAATGCAGATCTTGTTGGGAATGTCAATGTTCGTGAAAACCTCGGTAACAGTGATCATAATATAGTTACATTTTACCTATACTGTAAAAAACAAACGCAGGCTGGGAGGGCAAAAACATTTAATTTTAAGAAAGCCAATTTCCCCAGGATGAGGGCTGCAATTCAGGATATGGACTGGGAAGAACTAATGTCAAATAATGGAACAAATGATAAATGGGAGATTTTCACATCTACTTTGAGTTATTATAGTGCAAAATTTATTCCTATAGGTAACAAGTATAAACGACTCAAATTAAAACCCACATGGCTTACACCTTCTGTGAAAGGGGCAATACACGACAAAAAAAGGGCATTTAAAAAATACAAATCTGAGGGTACAGCTGTAGCCTTTGTAAAATATAAAGAGCTTAATAAAATCTGTAAAAATGTAATAAAATTAGCAAAAATACAAAATGAAAGGCAGGTGGCCAAGGATAGTAAAACAAATCCCAAAAAATTCTTCAAGTATATAAATGCTAAAAAGCCAAGGTCTGAACATGTAGGACCCCTAGATAATGGTAATGGGGAGTTGATCACAGGGGATCAAGAGAAGGCAGAGTTACTAAATGGGTTCTTTAGCTCTGTATATACAACAGAAGAAAGAGCAGCTGATGTAGCCGGTGCCAGTGCTGTTAATATATCAGTTGATATACTGAATTGGATGAATGTAGATATGGTCCAAGCTAAATAAAATAAAATAAATGTGCACAAGGCCCCGGGACCAGATGGGTTACACCCTAGAATTCTTAAAGAGCTTAGTTCAGTTATTTCTGTCCCCCTTTTCAGAATATTCAGAGAATCTCTAGTGACTGGTATAGTGCCAAGGGACTGGCGCAGCGCAAATGTGGTGCCTATTTTCAAAAAGGGCTCTAGGTCTTCCCCGGGTAATTATAGACCAGTAAGCTTAACATCCATCGTGGGGAAAATGTTTGAGGGGCTATTGAGGGACTATATACAGGATTATGTGACAATAAATAGCATTATAAGTGACAGCCAGCACGGTTTTACTAAGGACAGAAGTTGTCAAACTAACCTAATCTGTTTTTATGAAGAGGTGAGCAGAAGTCTAGACAGAGGGGCCGCTGTGGATTTCGTGTTTTTGGACTTTGCAAAGGCATTTGACACTGTCCCCCATAGACGCCTAATGGGTAAATTAAGGACTATAGGTTTAGAAAATATAGTTTGTAATTGGATTGAGAATTGGCTCAAGGACCGTATCCAGAGGGTTGTGGTCAATGATTCCTACTCTGAATGGTCCCCAGTTATAAGTGGTGTACCCCAGGGTTCAGTGCTGGGACCACTATTATTCAATTTATTTATTAATGATATAGAAGATGGGATTAATAGCACTATTTCTATTTTTGCAGATGACACCAAGCTATGTAATATAGTTCAGTCTATGGAAGATGTTCATGAATTGCAGGCAGATTTAAAAAAAAAATAGTGTTTGGGCGTCCACTTGGCAGATGAAGTTTAATGTAGATAAATGTAAAGTTATGCATCTGGGTACCAACAACCTGCATGCATCATATGTCCTAGGGGGAGCTACACTGGCGGATTCACTTGTTGAGAAGGATCTGGGTGTACTTGTAAATCATAAACTCAATAACAGCATGCAGTGTCAATCAGCTGCTTCAAAGGCCAGCAGGATATTGTCGTGTATTAAAAGAGGCATGGACTCACGGGACAGGGATGTAATATTACCACTTTACAAAGCATTAGTGAGGCCACATCTAGAATATGCAGTTCAGTTCTGGGCTCCAGTTCATAGAAAGGATGCCCTGGAGTTGGAAAAAATACAAAGAAGAGCAACAAAGCTAATTATGGGCATGGAGAATTTAAGTTATGAGGAAAGATTGAAAGAATTAAATCTATTTAGCCTTGAAAAAAGACGACTAAGGGGGGACATGATTAACTTATATAAATATATTAATGGCACATACAAAAAATATGGTGAAATCCTGTTCCTTGTAAAACCCCCTCAAAAAACAAGGGGGCATTCCCTCCGTCTGGAGAAAAAAAGGTTCAAGCTGCAGAGGCGACAAGGCTTCTTTACCGTGAGAACTGTGAATCTATGGAATAGCCTACCGCAGGAGTTGGTCACAGCAGGGACAGTAGATGGCTTTAAAAAAGGGTTAGATAATTTCCTAGAACAAAAAAATATTCGCTCCTATGTGTAGAAATTTTTCCTTCCCTTTTCCCGTCCCTTGGTTGAACTTGATGGACATGTGTCTTTTTTCAGCCGTACTAACTATGTAACTATGTAACTATGTAACTTTTACAATACCTGAATTGAAAATGTGGTCTCTCTGTAAGTAAAAGAAACACAATTACCAACCTTTGCCTTCTGTTCTATATTTTTTGGGGGCAAATCCTCTTTTATTAATATTCCTTGCTCTTACACTGAACTATTATGAATTGTATAGCCCGCATTGTACACCACATTAGTCAAGTCTAATTATTTTGCCAAATACGGTACCAACGAAGGAAGAGATAGACAGGGTCAGTGACCTACAAATCTATTTAAGGGGTACATTAGCTCACTAATGAATTTAACTAGTCAGTGCCCCCTATAAATGTTAAGGGCATTATAACAGTTCTGTTTTCAACAGCTTTTACTGTACATATGGCTAGTACCATGAAATAGGGCAATTTACGCCATGGGTTTTTTATGCAGTAAAACTGTTAAGTACAATAAAGGCATCTGGAGGTAACAGATGCTATGAGAGCTCCCAGTGATTTTGGTGGGAGGAAGACTTCTTCCTTGGCCAGATAAAATGTCCAGAAGCAGTCAATGGATGACGTTACAGGGGGAATCTGAATGTTGTATCCTATAACAGAGGTTGATATTATATCTTGTTTCACTTAAAAGCTGCTAACCAAGGCTACAATGTAGTAACCCTAGCCCTCATCAACCCAATAATGCATTCTGCATCTCTGCCTCACATGCTAAGATTGGATCTCCTCCCGGTATTACAATGACACAATATATATTTGTATATTTGTTTTTCTTATTTTACCTGTGTAATTGGTCCTGGTTTACCAGATATAAATAACTCTAAGCAATTAAAGGGGTTTTCTAAGATACATCAAATAGAAAATAACGCTAGTTCCTAATTTTTATACCATAATGAACATGTATATACTTTTTTTTGTAATAATTTTTGTACCGTTATCTGTATTCCCATCACGTGCCATTTGTTTGCATGTTGCTAGTACAAGAAGTGCCTGTAATTTTAGCTTCATGCTGAAACTATATTTCCCAGCATGCATTGGTCTGCACACATCATGTAGTACGCTCCACCCTCCTTGCTCAATTGTTCACACTGTTAGCTTAACACCTATTATGCAAAAAAATAAGACATTTGATTGGCTGCTCCAATGCTACTCAATAAAAGAAATGCTGCCGATTTCAATGTGCAGCGATATTCACACATGCATTCTTCTAACTATTTTGTAGAACAGGGAGATCACTTTTGATTCAACTACGCATGCCCTGAGCAGCACAACATTCATTACATTCCATATACTGGGCAGTGATTATCAGCAAGTAGGATAAGTGATGAGTATACAGGGCGTCATCACAAAGGGAGAGAAACATTACAGCGCTAGTCATGTGACCCGCAACCAAACTGCAATTTAGATTGAAAACTTGCAATTTTAGACACTTTATAGTCTCTAACATATTTATTTTATTTATTTCTGCTACTTATATAGCGCCAGCATATCCCACAGCGCTGTACAGTACACTGGGGCTCACAATCTAAATTCCCTATCTGTATATTTTTGGAGTGTGGGAGAAAATCAGAGTACCCGGAGGAAACCCACACAAACACCATGCAAATGCGGTCCTTGGTCAGATTTGAACCCAGCGCTGCAATGCAAGATACTAACCATTGAGTCTAAAACAAAACCTTTAAATATTGAAACATTTCTTCTAATATTCTATATATTATGAGCGACACAACTGGCAACTTAATTAAAAAGGAAACAGATACAAAAGTGGTGAAAGCCCAAAATACGGAATAATTACAGTGCAAATGGAATAGATCTCTGTATACATCCAACCCCACAACTTATTAGCATTCCACTAAACAAATAATCCATCATGAAGGCAGCAGCCAGGTTGATCTTTCTGTCTAGCAGTTATACTAAAGCCTCTGTTCTCTGCCGCTCATTACACTGGTTACCAGTTTCATAGAATTTAATTAGTCTACAAAGCTCTCTACATTATGCATCTCCGCTGTCATCTCCAACTACCAATCCACTCGTGCTCTTCACTCATCCAATGACCTACAACTCTCGTCCTCCCTTATTACATTATCTCACTCCCATCTGCAACCATTCTGTGGAACACACTGCCCCAGATAATTAGACTTGTTCCTAACATTCCCAGAATGCTTTGTAAACTCATCTCTTCAAGGAGGCTAATGTCACATAACCATATTCCATGGCCCATATACAATGTGACGTGGTCACAGATATCTCCACTCTGCCTGCCCTTAACTAGCTACCCTTGTCTCATCACACTATATCTGTGTTGGCTCAGATACTGGCTGGGTGACTGGTTCATGCAACTTTATTGCACCATATACCAATTGTATCACTTTACCCATGCATTTAGATTGTAAGCTCTTATGGGTACAGACCTATCTTCTTTTGCCTCATTGTTTGTTCATTTGTTTTGATTACTTACATTTTACTTGTTAGTTGCTTCCCCTATTGTTAAGCGATGCAGAATATGTTGGCGCTATATGTCGAAGAGGGTGTTTATTTATTTATGTACATCTATATACCAGCATAAACATAAGCAATGTAGAATACAAATTAAACATATGTATGTATTAAATAAATATATAAAATATAGGTAAAGAAGCAAAGCATCTTCTGCAGCTATACAGTAAAAGACGTGTACATATCTCATGCAAGGGTTGAAGGAAAAGTACAAGAAGAAGTATATTAAAACCCAAATAATGTGTAAAACATCTTAATATTATTCATATCCTGTGTCATAGATTGAAATTTGATGTCACATGAGAGTGGAGCTTCTGTTTTCTGTATCATCATGACAACACTTTGTGTCCCTGTAATTCTGGGTTATCTTAGGAACACTGGGCCTCATAAATCAAGCTGTACACCTCACAATGGTTCAATGGATCAGTGTCCACCAATGTCTGCATCCTTGCTCAATGATAAATGGCTCCACCACCTTGGCACTTTCCTGGCAGAGTCTAATTGTTTTCACTCTGAATAAACAGTGCTCTAGGCGTCTGGCAGCTGCTCCCCCCTAAAGTTGAGATTCATTTGCATGTTAATTATAGGATTTATGGTGCTAACTATCGGCAAAATTATTTTGGCCATTAAATAACATGTTTTCTGAGTTCAATAATGGATATGAATATAATCTGCAATCATTGTGACAGAAGTAATGCAATCTGTTCATTGTGCGTGACCTACAAGGGACAAAGATTATGTGCCTCTATGTCTGGTTGACAGGTCAGTAAAAACATTCTTTGTATGATGACTGATAAATATCTAAAATAAAAGATAACTGAAAACACCTGCAAAATCATAATGATACACATATAAGAACCAATCATTTCAAGTCTGAAAAGGTGAACTTTTGTGCTGGAAATTGTGAGCTATGTAGATCTCCAACCAGAGCCAAAGAGCATCAGGTTCTATAATGAGAACCATAGCTCCACTGTCAGGGGTCATGTATGTCGTTTCAAAAGATACAAAAATTTAGTAAATACATCAGGAAATATAGGACAGTTCATAAACCAAATTTACTACAAGTACTTAGTTTTTGCTTCAGATATCGACAGCCCCAACAGTGTCTATTATGTTATTCTATTGAGATTTTCCATGCACTATTGATACTTGACCCTTAGGCCACTTCCACACCTCAGTATTTTTGTCAGTATTTTGCATCAGAATTTAGAAGTCAAAAACTAGGAGTCGAACATAAACAGAAAAAGTATAATAGAAAGATTTATACCTTTTCAATGTTTTGGACATACTCCTAGCTTTGCCACACAAATGCTGATGCAAAATACTGACCAAAATACTGCCGTGTGAAAGTGTCCTCCTCACTGGTATCCGCACACTTAGTCAAATACCACCAGACACAATTCTAGTAACATTTGACGTGAGTAGCCTTTACACTTCCATCACACATGGGAAGGGCCTTAACGCAATACAGCAGTTCCTGATCAACTCAGGTAAAGACCCCAAACTCATTGATCTGAGTATGGACCTACTCGACATCATACTTACAGAGAATTTGTAAATTCGAGGATGTATATTCTATTCAACGACAAGGGACACCTATGGGATATGATGTAGCACCCCCATACGCTAACTGCTACATGGCCTCATTTGAAGAACATTACATTTACCCTAATATCACATTTAGGAACCATGCCCTGATGTGGAAACGCTACATCAGTGATATTTTCTGTCTCAAGCATGGTTCATTAGATACCCTACTTAAATTCTCCACATATCTCAACCTGAATTACAGTTTACCCTTAATCATGACACCACAACTATCAGTTTCCTTGATACATTGGTGGTCAAGAACGGAGAGGGTAATCTTAGTATTGACTTGTTCACCAAGGAGACAGATAGGAACAGTCTGCTCCACTTTTCCAGTTGACACCCTCTGGCGACTAAGGCCTTACTTCCAAAATAACAGTTTGGTCGAGTTTCACGGATAGTGGATGATGAGAGACTAAGGGCAAATATAACCAAGGAAATGGCCAATAGATTCAGAGATAGGCGCTACCTAGATGAGACTATACATAGGGCAGCACTACAGACAGATGGGTGAAAGTGAGAACCAAGCATGTCCATACATACCACCCTTGTTCATACAAGGTACATCAAATAATTAGAAAAAATTGTCCCCTCCTAAAAGAGGCATACCCTCAGATTGAGGAGTTTAAATCCCTTTTTCTACTATGTACAAAAAAAAAACAGAACCTCAGAGATAAGTTTGTAAGAGCAGATCTAGAACCATCCAGGAGAGTATCCAAACAAACATTTTTGAGTACTCCCAAGAAAGGGACTTTCCCGTGTCTATCCTGACTTCAGTGCTCACGCATTATCAAAGGGGATAAGGTATACCACCCTCATAAAGGACAGGCCATACGCAATTTCTTTACTTGTACAAACTATGTGATATATCTCATTAGATGCCAGTGCGGGCTTCCATACGTTGGAGAAACCACCCAACGTGTGCGGAACTGCATCAGACAACACAAATCTAATATACTGTACGATGTGGTAAGACACTACTCCCTATCCCAGAAAATGTTATCCAAAAACAACACAATATCTCACAACTACGATTTCAGGTTATAGAACATGTACCGGCCATGACGAGAGAGGGGGATAAAATTATAACTCTGAAACATAGGGCGGCTTATTGGATTCATAAGTTACAGACACTCGAAGTTAGGGCCTGAATAGGGAATGAGATACCGTAAACAACTTTCTATAATTAGCCCTTATGAGTGGGATGATATTGTTACTATAACTTACTTTATGCCATTCTCTACTGCCACCCATGTACACTTTTATCAACTTTATAGTGGTCCATGCTGTCCACGCCTCCTATTGGATGGCTAAATAACTCCGATGTTAACATTGCCTATGTCATGGTCTCAAACACGCGGGCCGCATGCGGACCCTGCATCTGTAATCTGCGGCCCGCGGGACACCGTAGCTCCCTCAGGAAAAGAGAGAGCAGGCCGAAGGAGGAGTGCGCCGGCGCTCCTTCATGACGTCATGAAGGAGCGCAGTCCCTTTCCGGCGTTGGATCATTGGCGGTAGGTGAGCAATGGCCACACAGCCCCCTGTAGATGGTGCACCCCTCCTGTAGATAGCGCCCCACACACCCCACCCTGTTGACAGCACTACACACTCTCTCCCTGTAGATAGCTCCATTGGGACTCTCTCTAGTAGTGGAATCTCCAGCCAGAGCATTGCCGACACTCTGGCCGTGGTTTCCTCTGACCCTGAAGTCACTGTCCATATATAGAAAGTGATGTCAGGGGCTTCCCCAGAGCCGGAGTCCCAGAGCAGACCCTATACTAGCGCTCTGCTCTGGGACTCTAGCTCTGGAGAAGCCGCTATCACTGTCCATATATGGACAGTCATGTCAGGAGCAGAGCTGGAGTCCCAGTCAGAGTGCTAGAAGTGGCTCTGCTCAGGGACTCCGGCTCTGGGGTTGCCCCTGACATCACTGTCCATATATGGACAGTGATTTCAGGAGCAGAGCTGGAGTCCCAGGCAGAATGCTAGTAGCGACTCTGCTCCGGGACTCCGGCTCTGGACAAGCCTCATATATGGACAGTGATGTCAGGGGCTTCACAGAGTTCCGGAGAATATGGGACTCCAGCTCTGGGGTTTCCCCTCACATCACTGTGCATATATAGATAGTGATGACAGGAGAAGAGCTGGAGTCCCAGGCAGAGTGCTAGTAGCACTCTGCCCGGAACTCCGGCTCTGGGGTTGCCCCTAACATCACTGTCCATATATAGACAGTGATGTCAGCGGCTTCCCCAGAGTTCCGGAGCAGAGCCTATACCAGTGCTCTGCTCTGGGACTCCGGCTCTGGGGTTGCCCCTGACATCACATTCCGGTCCAGGAGGATCCCCTGACGTCACTGTCTATGGACAGTGACTTCAGGGGCTCCTCCAGCAGAGGAATCCCTGGCCTAATCGTCGGCAATGCTCTGGCTGGGGATTCCACTCCTAGGTGGAACCCCAATGGAGCTATCTACAGGGATGTGTGTGTGTGGCACTGTCTATAGGGTGTGTGTGTGTGTGTGTGTGTGTGTGTGGCACTATCTACAGAGGGCACTGTGGCATTATTTACAGAGGGCACTGGCATTATCTATAGGGGGCACTATGGCATATACAGAGGGCACTGTGGCATTATCTAGGGGGTGGAATTATCTACAGAGGGCACTGTGGCATTATCTACAGAGCACACTGTGGCATTATCTACAGGTGGGTGTGTGGCAGTATCTACAGAGGGCACTGTGGCATTATCTACAGAGGGCAAAATGACAGTATCTTAACTATCTGTCAAATGCTGCCAACTGAGCAGATAAACTGCATTTAGGGACACTTAAACTGGAAAATTGGATTGTTAAAATAAGCACGTGGAGTAAACGTGGAGTAAACTCACAAATTTCTGTTAAGTTTAAACCTAGCAGTATTATTATAGTAATGTTGTATTGTTATAGTATTTAGAATAACTATTTGATTAACAATAATTTTGTATTGTATCAAATTTGAAAGTAATGCGGCCCGTCAACTTCAAATTTACCCGGCCGAGTTTGAGACCCCTGGCCTATGGCATGTCCAAAGTGCGTGACCACAACTCAGATACATCTATCTTATTGTAGGCAATACGAGTACTCATCACAGTACACCGTGATGTAGACACTATGCCACGTCATCATGCTGGCAACGTCTTTTCTGTATCTATTCCTCTGTATCCTAGTGGTATTTCGATGGCGCCACATGTGACATTGTAGAGATCCAGCCCTATGTTTCCTAAACATTTAACCAAGCCCTGTCCATCCTTCAAATACACCTAGCTTTTGTTACCATGAATATGTATTTCTATTGTATAATTTGCATTAATAAATCATAGCACTTTGCTGCATCCACTGGCTTTACACATAAGAGAATACAAGAGAAATTCTTGAAATCTTGCACAGTATTTACACCATCCTGTCATGTTTGCTTATGAAAATCTCCAGCGATATAATGACGTGACTTTTTCTTCCCATTCTCTAGGTACAGTAGCTAAGCTACAAACCCTACTGCCACCAGGGAATACCTCCAGATGTACATTCAGTCCTAACCTTCATTCCACACCAGCTGCTTCTATCACTTTGTTCATCTTTTTCAATTGGTCATGTTTTATTTAAATAGTTTCTAAATAAGAACTTACAGTAGAACTAATTTTCGCCATCTAATCATAGAGAATACAGCATTGAAGTTGCCTGGAAGCATTTTGTGTTTTCTGCAGCAAAGTCATACTCAATGAGGCAGGCAATGTGTTATTTGGTTAGTTTTGCAACTTACTCTCCACTGAGATCTTATTTAAACATTCATGAAAACAAAACCTATTCAATTAATATTCTGATCACAACTTGCTGCTTTCCAGCCAACATTATTCAAGAAAATCTTGTGTTTTGCTGGATTTTAATGCAAAACAGGTTATTGCTGTAGGGCTGTGAGGTGTAAAACATTTACTGCTAAATGAGTGCAAGGATGTCTGGAGTGCTAGAAAATTTGTTAGAAACACTTAGAGGTTCGATCTACATATTGAATGTACACTGTAATATTAATGGGATCATTCGAAATACCTGGAATATGTAGGACAAAAATATAAAGCTGCACAATATATCTTCATACAAAGCTACACAAATATACATCTAAACATTCATCTACTACAGATAAGAGATGCAGTTGTGGCCTTGTAAGGTCCTGTTACACGGTGGATTTTGTGTGACGGGTCCCGCCGCAAAATCCACCACGGAATTACTCCTGCCATAGGCTGGAAGATTCCTCCTCCCATTTACTTCAACGGGAGGTTCGGGTAGAATCCGCCTGAAATTCGAGCAGGACGCTTATTTTTATAAATAAAATCTTATAAATAAGCGTCCGACTCCTATTGAAATGAGTGGGAGGCAGAATTTTGCGGCAGAATCGCAAATATTCCAGCGTGTGAACAGGGCTTAAAGGTGAAGTCACACGTGGCAGATTTGGTTGCGACTGAAAATCAATTACATTCATCTGAATGGAACTTGCAGAAATCCATACACCAGCCACAGAAACAATCCCATTCAGATGCATAGAACTGATTATTTGCAGAAATTTCTGCAACAAAATCTGTCACATGTGACTGGACCTTAAATCCCCAAGGGCCTCTAAAAAATGAGAGCTGGAATATGATGGGTTGCTATTAAAAAAGCTTCACTTTGCCTTTGCACCAGTTTAAATAAATCTTTCCCATAAGGCTGGATTCACACGCGGCAGATTTTGTTGCAGAAATTTCTGAAATTCATCTGAATGGAGCTTGCAGAAGTCCATGCACCTGTTGCAGAATAAACACATTTAGATGACTTTGCATGAACATAACAGATACATGTTAATCAGAAACCTCTTTTCAAGCATGGCGCACATCAGCTGACCAGGGGATTTCTTCTCATTGCCTTGGGGAGCTATGTTGTTTATGCTTGTTTTCCCTGTAGAGCTCTGTTGTTTACCATGAATGATTCTTGGACTGAATTGTAAAACTTCAGCTAGACCTGAAGAAGGCATGTGAATTTTTCCAAACTAGTCAATCATGTTAGGGCCCTATTCACACAAACGTTTTTCTCTTCATATTTTAAAAACGGACAACACACTGACCAATACAAGTTAATGGGGCTATTCACACATCCGTTTTTTTTAACAGATCTGTGCGTCCGATCCGAGAAACTCAGTGCATGTCCTATTCTGGTCAGTTTCCATATCAGATTAGGCCATTCAAGTCTATGGGAGTGAGAATTTTTTTTATTGTATATGGAAGCCATCCGTGTGTATGATCCGTTTTTTAATGGATGTGTTGCCGGGCAACCGAAAGTGACACCAGGAAGTGTCTTGTGCTCTAGTGTGGTATAGAGGACTGCATCACCAGGAGGCGCTACTGGAGCACTTTGGCTCCATGCAGCTCTCTTGTTGCTGGCCAAATTTACAAGAGTTGAGCCAGGCCAACAGAACAGTTTTCATGTTGGAATGCATGATCAGCAGCCAAAAAATAGATCAAAACTGATCTAACAAAGCAGTGGAAATAGTCAAAGCACTCTATATGAAGTAAAGAAATAGAAAATAGCATCTGTGCGATCATGTGATCTTTCTTGGTTGCTTTCAGAGGGTTGGAATTAAAATTGTGACAAAACTGACGTAATGGGCCTCCTTTTTTTTTTAAAAACGGATGTCATCCGGACGAGATAAACAGAAATACGGACACAAATCTGATGCAACACTGACATGAAAAACGGTCCATTGGATTAGCTTTTTTTAGGATGCAAAATTGGACATGTTCCAGGACAGGTTCCCACAGAGCAGATATGCTGCAGATTTTGCATGCGTTTTTCAAGCCAAAACCAGGAACGGAACCTAAACAGAAGAAATATATAAAGAAGGCCTTATAGCTCAACTCTCCTGGGTCCAGTTCTGGGTTTGGCTTACAAAGTGCAGGCAAAATCCACAGAAAATCTGCACTGTGGGAACCCAGCCTTAGGTCTCATACACACAGACCATTGTTTGCTTGTAAAAAAATAAAAATAAGGAAACTAAAAAAACTCAAGCTTTTGTGTGAAATTCTGCATGCTTTTTTTAATGGTGTTTTTGAGGGTGCTTTTGCTAATAGTGTGTTTTACTACTTGAGTTTTTTTAGGTGCTGTTTTCACATTGCAAATTATGTGATTTAAAGATCATGTCATGCAAAGATTCCTCTTTGCAATACATGCTATTTTTCTGAAAAAAAACACTACAAAAAGAAAGCCATAAACGTCAATGACACACACATTGACACAAGCTTTTTTTAAAAATTGGAATACACCTGGTCTATGGGAAAAAAATGGCGCTAAATAATGCTAAAAAATGAAAAAATGTTTTTGCGATTTTGAAATAAAAGCCACTAACCCAAAAAGCATAAAATAAGCACCATTTGGGCGGGTTCACACATGGCGGAATTGCACTTAAATTCCGCTGCGGACACTCCGCAGCGTTAATCCGCAGCGGAGCCGTTTCTACATTGACTTTCACTTTAATTTAGCAGTGTTCGTTTACACGATGCGTACAATTCCGCTGCGGAGCATAGGCTGCGGAGCGGAATTTGGTGTCCGCAGCATGCTCTGTCTGTTGCGGAGCAGTGGCGGACTCATGGCGGAATTTCTCCATTGACTTCAATGGAGATTCAAAGTTCCGCAATGAAGTCCGCAGCTGTCATGCACATGTCATGTGTGCTGCGGATGCGTCTTGCTTTTTTTACTTGACATTTCTTCATTCTGGCTGGACCTATGTATTTCTAGGTCTACAGCCAGACTGAGGAAGTCAATGGGGCTCCCGTAATGACGGGAGCGTTGCTAGGAGACGTCAGTAAATAGTCACTGTCCAGGGTGCTGAAAGAGTTAAGCGATCGGCAGTAACTGTTTCTGCACCCGGGACAGTGACTACCGATCCCAATATACATGTATCTGTAAAAAAAAATGAAGTTCGTACTTACCGAGAACTCCCTGTTTCTGTCTCCAGTCCGGCCTCCCAGGATGACGTTTCAGTGTAAGTGACGGCTGCAGCCAATCACAGGCCAAGCACAGGCTGCAGCGGTCACATGGACTGGCGCGTCATCCAGGGAGGTCGGGCTGGATGCCGAAGGAGGGACGCGTCATAAAGACAACGGGCGGTAAGTATGAATTTCTTTTACTTTCACTAGGGAAAGTGCTGTCCCTTCTCTCTATCCTGCACTGATAGGGAGAAGGGAAGCACTTTTCCCGCAGTCCGCAGCAGCTAGTCCGCATCAATTTTCTGCACATTTTGTGCAGATCCGCAGCCGTAATCCGCAACCCGGATTAGGTGCGGCATTGATGCGGACAGTTGCGGAGGAATTCCGCCATGTGTGGTCATGCCCTTTTTGTATGGAGTTTTATATTTTCCCATTGACTTCAAGCTATCTTTTGGCCACAGTGTTTTTTGACGCACGCCACTAAAAACATGCAGTTTTTCCTGAAATCCCTGCGTGTGAGTCAACCATTTTTTTTTAATGATTATTTTGGGTAACTCTTGTCGATCTTGTCTGGCTCACTTTGGGATTGACACTTTACAAATCCCAGTGTGCAGTGAAGAACTGAGATGATGGGCTGTATTAGAATTTAGCATGCAGTGTATTTTAGATAAGACTATTACACGAGACAAAATAATTCACTATCCCAAACTATTACTTGTCCGAGGAAGTAAATTGTAGCTGATGCATGTCCTTACCGGGTAGGTTGTCATTTTATCTACTGCTTCAACTAAATCAAAACTGGTACAAAGGAAAAGTGGAGTAGTTACCCATGGCAACCAATAAGGTTGCTGCTTTCATTTTCCAAACGACCTCTAAATGATGAGAGATGGAATCTGATTGGTTGCCATGAACAACTACTCCACTTTTCCTTTGCATCAGTTTTTCTATATCTCCCCTCTTCTTGACTGGGAGACAAATTGAAGAAAGTGCAACAAACTCTCCTCCAGCTAGTTTAGATATCAACAAAGTAGCCCACAGAGTAAACTCAGTGGTATCAAACATTCCCTGTACTGTTTCCCCACTGTATTTTATATGAGAGAATGTGAATATTTGATACATTTATTATGTTTTGCTTTTTTTTTTTCTAGTTTGATACTAAAGAAAGAAAGGATGTGGGGAAAATATCCAGTCGGACTGCATCAAGAGAGTCCTAGTTCATTCAATTCAATGGACATTTAATAAAGACCCCCCCCCCCCCCATAGTAACCCTTGGACGAGTACACACTGAGGAATCTAGAGCAGGATCAGTTATTTGGTGTCTAAATAGAGCTGATTGTGTACACGCAATGATGTCATGCATTATGTTCCTGGCAAACTTCATTCACTTGGAAATAAGCTTAGCCACTGTGAATGCACAGACATGCAAATACTAGTGGAGAGCAAATCTTACTCGCTTTACCTCTTTACTTTGCATAGAGATAGAAAAACACAACAGTGGGACCAAAGCAAGCTGCGTTCTACAGAGCAACCATATTGTATAATAATTCTTCTTTCCAACAGCGGCTATATGTGAACATGTAGTATACAGCACAACGTTAGTCTGTATTTACACGTGCTGGTTTTGTGGCGAGTCTTTAGTGCCCTTTACGTTTATGCAAAACTTCTGAAAATTACGCAAATAATGGCATGGTGTGTATTTACATGTGGCGGTTATTTGGCTTTTATAACCGCCACATGTAAATACACATATAGCCACCAGCAGCAAATTTATAGGCAAATTATTGGCTTTCTGGCTCCTGGGATCTGTCCAGGCTGCTATATGTTTCAATAAGTAATGGTTAAATAACGCTAGTAGGCTGGATTCACACGAACGTGGCGTTTTTGCGGACGCAAAAACGCTGCGTTTTGCGCGCGCGAAAATCACTTGCCAGCTCTGTGTGTCATCCGTGTATGATGCGCGGCTGCGTGATTTTCGCGCAGCCGCCATCATAGAGATGATTCTAGCCGACGTCAGTCACTGTCCAGGGTGCTGAAAGAGTTAACTGATCGGCAGTAACTCTTTCAGCACCCTCGACAGTGAATTCCGATCACCATATCTAGCAACCTGTTAAAAAAAAAAAAGAGGTTCGTACTTACCGAGAACTTCCCGGCCGTTGCCTTGGTGACGCGTCCTTGGTGACGCGCCTCTCTTGACATCTGGCCCCACCTCCCTGGATGACGCCGCAGTCCATGTGACCGCTGCAGCCTGTGCTTGGCTTGTGATTGGCTGCAGCTGTCACTTGGACTGAATTGTCATCCCGGGAGGTCAGACTGGAGGAAGAAGCCGGGAGTTATCGGTAAGTCAGAACTTTTTTTTTTTTTCCTCTTTCATGTATATTGGGATCGGAAGTCACTGTCCAGGGTGCTGAAAGAGTTTAACTCTTTCTGCACCCTGGACAGTGACTATATCCGGACGTCGCGTACCGGAAATTTTTTTGCCGGGTTCGGCCAAAACAAGTTCGGCCGAACCCGGTGAAGTTCGGTTGTCAGGGTTCGCTCTTCTCAAAGACACTCCGTTTGGATGTTTGTAAATAGAAAAGCACGTGGTGCTTTTCTGTTTACATTCATCCTTTTGACAGCTGTTGCGCGAATCACGCAGTTCGCACGGAAGTGCTTCCGTGCGGCATGCGTGGTTTTCACGCACCCATTGACTTCAATGGGTGCGTGATGCGTGCAAAACGCCCAAAGAACGGACATGTCGTGACTTTTTTTCAGCGGACTCACGCTGAGGAAAAACCACGGACATGTCTGCACGGCCCCATAGACACATATAGGTCCGTGCAACGCGCGTGCAAATCACGCGCGTTGCACGGACCTTTTTCACGTTCGTCTGAATAAAGCCGTACTTCGCTAGAGATATATCCACTTATACTATCTATAAAAAACCTTATGGACAAGGTTATGTAATCAATCAATGACCTGCAATTCGCCCCAAGATCATAGCTCAGGGACTGTCGTTTAATAAAGCTTGATCATTAGTTCTCTGAGATTTCAGATTTTAAGTACCTTTATGTTTTAAATCTGTCTTTATTTTTTACCAAGACTTGCCAATTAAACCGCTTAATTCATTTAATTTATGTTAACAGAAAAATGTACATTAAAATATAACACAAAGTGATCCAAATATATATTTAATGATAGTTTTCTAAGCTGCAATTATTCTCAGGGGCCTGTAGGGACAGGTAGTCTGACACTTTGGACTCCTCCCATCAAGTAGGCCACATCTTACAGGGGTTGTCTGGTTTTTGCTTGTTTCATTTATTTATTTGTAGAATAAGACATGATATTGTTTCCTAATATGCACGTATTAGAAATTCTGCTCACACACATTTCTTATAATATTGCAATGGCCTCTGTAAAAAAATAAATAAAAATAGGTGGTATAGCCCGCATATTAGTTCATAGTAATGCATCCATAGGATAACTGAATGGACTAAACATGGCGTCAGTCATGTGACCAGGGACGTAGCTATAGGGGTTGCAGAGGTAGCAGTCACACCCGGGCCCTCGAGCCTCAGGGGGCCCAAAAGCCCCTCAGCCGCTTAAGAATACACCAGTATTATAAATGATATATGGTAGGTGGGGGCCCTGGTATAGATTTTGCCCAGGAGCTTCAAGTTATGCCTCTGCATGTGACTCACCACCCACACATTATGTGACCACTGACATTTAGGTAACACACTTCAGGTATCTAACAGGTTAATAGTATTTTACTGAGGAGTATACAGTATATTTCTACCTACAGCAGCAGCTCATCATCATATCTGTTAGTGGTAGTAGCTCTTAGGGCCTGTTCACATCTGTGTCACAGATCCAGCCTAAAATGCCAGAAACAATAGCTCACCCTGCTGCGCTATTGTTTCTGGTAAGACCACGGACACCCCAATGGAAACCCGACGTAACCCATTGAAGTCAATGGGTTCCATTGGGCGTTGGTTGACTCCGTTGTTTAACAGAACTGGCGCTTCTAGTATTTTCATTTATTAATATTATTTTTTATTGCAGTTACTGCACTAAATTGCCTATTCTATAATTTCCTAAAAATTAAAGAGAGTCTGGCAGCACATTTTTATTCTAAGAAATGTCTGGCACTGCTAGTTAGCGATAGGGTAAAGGAAGATGTACAGACTAGTAAGATGGATCATAGGGCTTGCATCAGGATAATAATAAAATATAACTTTTATTCTGCAGCGTGCCGTACGGATGTAGCCATCTTTATCTTGACTCCGATAACTTGCTGCAGCGTGATATCACACAACAAAAGCCAGTGAAAAGTCATTGAAAAAGTCAAGATAAGGGATCTAGCCACTGTGTATTTAATGCGTTAAAAGTCAAGATAAAGACGGCTACATCTGTATGCTGATTAGGTTGGTGAGCTTCAATCCCTCCCCTCTGCAGTTGATTGACTGTTCCACTGGACTTCATCGTCATACAAGCAAAACCATCAATCAACTACAGAGCGGAGGGGAATGGTTGGAGCTCTAGATTGCAAAGCCTTCCTAGTTCAGCGGACTCTCCAACCTAATAGAAATGGCTGTAATCGCTGGGGGACTCAATAGTGGGACACTTTCTTATGAGCTCATGGGATCCTTGTAGCAAAAAAAGGCGTTGTCTGCTTTAAATAGTAATCCACTATTAGAATGTTATAATAAAAATCCCTAATGTTAGTTGACAGAGTGCCCTAAATGTAATGTAGGGCTGTTGAGAAAAAATAAAATTCCCTGCAGTTTCACTGTCTATCTATCCGGGGCCAGATCAAGGTTAGTGGAGGCCCCCCAAACACAAAATATTTAAGGGGCCCCCTTCCTAGTAATATAATAAGTGGCTAAATTAAGCCAGGCATACACATTAGATCATTGACAGCAGTTCCAACAATGTTGACTGTATTGACTGTATACAATGATAATCTTATGTGTATTGTGGCAGCAAAACGTTCCCCATATGTATGCTGTTGGGTGAAACAAGAATTGTACATGTTGTATTCTGTATATGAAGTGACTGGCAGCAACATTTTCCGCCTCCCTATTGCAGTAAACATATACAAATGCTAAGCTAGTGGATTTCTTGTAGTTGGTTTTCCACATCTGCCCACATTGCTAAGAGAAAGGGGTTTTAGTTACCTATGTTTTACTGCTTGGATTGTCCGCAAAGCGTTTCGGGGGAACTAGGGGGTTGATATCACTGGACAACTACACTTTCGCTTGTCTAGTGTCACAAGGTAAATAAAGGGATGCAACTTGCGATATTGTTTTGCTTGCATTATGGGTTACCTGTCACGCAGTGTAGGCAGAACTTTCGATCTATACGCATACACGAGGCATTATTCTATAATATTTTACAGCAATACTTTACAGCACAGTTAAAAATGACATCTGATGGTTACTTTGTGAATCACAGAACAGTGCCAGCCAAGACATACACAAGAATTATACGATTATGTAATTGCACAGCCATGCTAGTGAATACAATGTACCAGAAAAGGCTTTCTCTAGAAAGAGCAGAGTCCATGGAGGGGTTTCAGAGGTAGCGATCACACACAGGCCCTAACACCATAGCCCACCCAACCACATAAGAGAGGATAAGAAGAGGTGTTGCATAGATACAATAATTTTCCTAATTACAAAATAATGCAACATTCCTAGATAAAGTCATCTCACAATACAAGTAAATATATTGTATCATGTATATAGATTTGTTACAGTATGTCATCATTCTACATGTAAAATCTTTGGATAGATGGAGGCAGTGGCGTAACTACCGCCTTAGCAGCCGTAGCGGCATGAGGGGGCCCGTGTCGCCCGCCGGCACGGGCCCCCACCATGGCCGGAGGCTCCGCTAGCAGCCGCTATGGTTGCTACAGCGCGACGCCACTGAACACTACGGCAGAGCAGGGAGGTATCTCCCCGCTCTGCCATTAAACAAAAGACATGTATTCCCGTATCCACAGGATAGGGGATACATGTGTGATCGCTGGCAGCGATAGGGAGTACGGGGAACCAAAAGTCCCCCGAAGTTCTCCATCACAAAGCTCGGACTTCCGGGGTCTGTGTCGGCAGCTCCGTAGAAATGAATGGAGCGCCTGTCGAGCTTGTGCGCATGCGTGACCAGCGCTCTTTTCATTTTTATTGAGCTGCGCAGACGCCGGAAGTCCGAGGTTTGTCATGGAGAACTTCTGGGGACTTTCGGTCCCCCGTTCTCCCTATCGCTGCCAGCGATCACACATATATCTCCTGTCTACAGGGGGTCTGTATGGCGTTCTCTACAAGGGGGGCAGTATGGCGTTATCTACAGAGGGGGCTGTATAGCGTTATCTACAGGGGGATGTATGGCGCTATCTACAGAGGGGGCTGTATAGTGTTATCTACAGAGGGGGCTGTATAGTGTTCTCTACAGGGGGGGCTGTATGGCGTTATATACAGGGGGGATTGTATGGCGTTATCTACAGGGGGGCTGGGTGGCGTTATCTACAGGGGGGCTGGGTGGCGTTATCTACAGAGGGGGCTGTATGGCGTTATATACAGGGGGGATTGTATGGCGTTATCTACAGAGGGGGCTGTATGGCGTTATCTACAGGGGGGCTGTATGGCGTTATCTACAGGGGGGCTGTATGGCGTTATCTACAGGGGGGCTGTATGGCGTTATCTACAGGGGGGCTGTATGGCGTTATCTATAGGGGGGCTGTATGGCGTTATCTACAGAGGGGGCTGTATGGCGTTATCTACAGAGGGGGCTGTATGGCGTTATCTACAGAGGGGGCTGTATGGCGTTATCTACAGAGGGGGCTGTATGGCGTTATCTACAGAGGGGGCTGTATGGCGTTATCTACAGGGGGGCTGTATGGCGTTCTCTACAGGGGGGCTGTATGGCGTTATCTACAGGGGGGCTGTATGGCGTTATCTACAGGGGGGCTGTATGGCGTTATCTACAGGGGGGGCTGTATGGCGTTATCTACAGGGGGGCTGTAAAAAAGGCACTATCTACAAGGGGGGTTGTGTGACACCCAGGGGAGGGGGGGCCCCAGTTAAAAGTTTGCTATGGGGCCCAGTCTTTCCTAGTTACGCCCCTGGATGGAGGGTCCAGTTATGGCGTCTGTACCAAAGCCCAGAACATAAAAGCGTTGCCTCTACTAGAAACTAAAAGATCTATATGGGGCCCTAACATGTCATTATTACAGTCATTTTGCAGAATCTGCCTAATGCAAATATTGGAACATTTGTGCTGATCTGTATCTTGTAGAGTAAGGGTATGTGCACACGTAGTCAACAAAAACGTCTGAAAATCCAGAGCTGTTTTCAAGGGAAAACAGACCCTGCTTTTCAGACGTTTTTTGACCAACTCGCATTTTTCGCGGCGTTTTCACGCCGTTTTCGCGGCGTTTTTTACGTCCGTTTTTGGAGCTGTTTTCATTGGAGTCTATGAGAAAACAGCTCCAAAAACGTCCAAAGAAGTGTCCTGTTTACGAGGCGTAATTTTACGCGTCGTAATTGCCGTACGACGCGTAAAATTACGCGTCGTGTGGACAATACAGCGTTATACCCATAGAAAGTAATGGGCAGATGTTTGACGACGTATTTGAGACGTATTTCCAGACGTAAAACGAGGCAAAATACGCCTCGTATACGTCTGAAATGTGGCCGTGTGAACATACCCTTAGAGTAATGGGTATGTGCACACACACTAATTACGTCCGTAATTGACGGACGTATTTCGGCCGCAAGTACCGGACCGAACACAGTGCAGGGAGCCGGGCTCCTACCATCATACTTATGTACGATGCTAGGAGTCCCTGCCTCTCCGTGGAACTACTGTCCTGTACTGAAAACATGATTACAGTACGGGACAGTTGTCCTGCAGCGAGGCAGGGATTCCTAGCATCGTACATAGGCTCCCTGCACTGTGTTCGGTCCGGGACTTGCGGCCGAAATACGTCCGTCAATTACGGACGTAATTAGTGTGTGTGCACATACCCTTACAGTTGTATGTAAATCGTAGGATATCCTCCGTCTCCTGCAAGCCAAGCGAAAACAGCATTTATTGGTAGGCTGAGCACTTTCTATGTTGAAACAGGGGAAACCGATATCTTATTAAAGAGAAAATGGCTTGCTCTGCAGCAGGCAGCTTGTAGGAATCAGCTGCAGCCTTTGCCGCAGTGTGAGTGCGTGTGTATGTGTGTCACGACCAGCCCCTCCCCAACCAACAATATCTCTCTGTGATGAATGGGGTCTATACAACTACCCTATCAGACATCCAATGTCAATTCTTTCTCAGAATCTGGTCTGTGGTCATTTCATTATAGTTACTGACACTGTTAATGCTCAGTTCTTCCCTCCCCCACCGCCTCGTCATTAAATAGGGGTTTTGCTGATGCATCTGCTCTACTGTGTGCTGAATCTTGACATTTCACTGGATCCACCTCTCCTGGTTCTTACTATATACTGCAAGCATGGGATAATGCATGGCATCCAATAAGTGACTTGTAATATGACACTTCATACTTATTTTGGCCCCTGATTCAGTGTGTGTCTCTGAATCGATAAGATTTATGAAAGCTGACATTGAAATTTGCAAGGATAATGAAAGAAAACACCTACACACAAAAAAAAGGAGAGCAAAAGCAAAACATATCTGAATATGATATAGGAGATACATATAGGATGGCTGGATATAATCCGGCATACCGACAAATAGATAGATATGAGATAAATAGGTAGATAGGTTGATAGAAAAACAGAGATCTATCTATCTATCTATCTATCTATCTATCTATCTATCTATCTATCTATCTATCTATCTATCTGTTTAGATCTTCCAATCTAGCTTCTATCTATCTATCTATCTATCTATCTATCTATCTATCTATCTATCTGTTTAGATCTTCCAATCTAGCTTCTATCTATCTATCTATCTATCTATCTATCTATCTATCTATCTATCTATCTATCTATCTATCTATCTATCTATCTATCTCATATCTATCTATGTGTGTGTCTGTCTGTCTGTCTGTCTGTCTGTCTATCTATCTATCTATCTATCTATCTATCTATCTATCTATCTATCTATCTATCTATCTATCTATCTATCTATCTATCTATCTATCTCATATCTATCTGTCTGTCTATCTATCTATCTATCTATCTATCTATCTATCTATCTATCTATCTATCTATCTATCTATCTATCTATCTATCTATCTATCTCATATCTATCTATCTATCTATCTATCTATCTATCTATCTATCTATCTATCTATCTATCTATCTATCTATCTATCTATCTATCTATCTATCTATCTATCTCATATCTATCTGTCTATCTATCTATCTATCTATCTATCTATCTATCTATCTATCTATCTATCTATCTATCTATCTATCTCAGATCTATCTATCTATCTATCTATCTATCTATCTATCTATCTATCTATCTATCTATCTATCTATCTATCTATCTATCTATCTAATATCTATCTATCTATCTATCTATCTATCTATCTATCTATCTATCTATCTATCTATCTATCTATCTATCTATCTATCTATCTATCTATCTCATATCTATCTATCTATCTATCTGTTAGGGATCTGCCAGGTACTTCATCTAGCTATTCTCCTGGGATTAATCAATCCACACCTGAGGCCAGACCTGTTCGACTGACACCATCTCCCACCAACCAGGGTGGCAGGCTCAGGAGTGGGAGAGCCTATCGCGGCCTGGTCTGTCGGAGTTAGCTCCGCCCCCTGCCCTTTATTACCTGCCCTGTGCTCTCCCTCAGTGCTTGTAATTCTTTTGGATTCCTGGCCCCACTGCTGCTTGCTCCAGCCTGCTTCTGCCGTGCTTCTGCCTTGCTGCAGTTCTGCTTGACCTGCTTTGCTTTGCCCCTGGCTTGCTTCTGTCTCCGTGCCCGCTCGGGTGTACTCACTTCGTCCTGGTCCTGACTGTTCGTTCGCCGCCCCGTTTCCTCGTGGCGTTCCGTGGCTACTGCCCCTTCCCTTGCGTGTCCCCTGTTTGTCTTCCTGTGCACTTAGCCAGCGTAGGGACCGCCGCCCAGTTGTACCTCGTCGCCTAGGGCGAGTCGTTGCAAGTAGGCAGGGACAGGGCGGTGGGTAGATTAGGGCTCACTTTCCCTTCACCTCCTTCCTGCCATTACATAATTACAAGCCCTTACCTAGTCTACCATTTCTCCTACGCTGACGCTATCATGGACCCCCTTGAGACCCTGACCCAGCAGATGCAGGGCCTCTCCCTACAGGTCCAGGCCCTGGCCCAAAGGGTCAATCAGGGTGACGCTGCTTTAGTAGTACCCCTCACCTCACCTCTAGAACCCGACCTCAAGCTACCTGACCGGTTTTCAGGGGACCGTAAGACGTTTCTCTCCTTCCGGGAGAGTTGCAGACTGTATTTCCGCCTAAAGCCCCACTCCTCAGGTTCCGAGAACCAGCGGGTGGGTATCATCATATCCCGACTCCAGGAAGGGCCCCAAGAGTGGGCCTTCTCCTTGGCTCCTGACGCCCCTGAACTTTCCTCTGTTGATCGTTTTTTCTCTGCCCTCGGACTCATTTACGACGAGACTGACAGGACTGCTTTAGCCGAGAGTCAGCTGGTGACCTTACGTCAGGGTAGGAGACCGGTTGAGGAATACTGTTCTGATTTTAGGAAGTGGTGCATAGCTTCTCAGTGGAACGATCCGGCCCTAAGGTGCCAGTTTAGGTTAGGATTATCTGACGCCCTGAAGGATCTGCTGGTTAGCTACCCCTCGCCTGACTCCCTTGACCAGGTTATGGCCCTAGCAGTACGACTTGACCGACGTCTCAGGGAACGTCAGCTAGAACGCTTCAGTGTGCTCCCCTCTGACTTTTCTGCGATCCCCCCCGAGGTCCCGTCTCCTCGCCCCTCCACGGAGGACTCGGAGGTACCTATGCAACTCGGGGCCTCCATGTCCCCTCGACAACGTAGGGAGTTTCGCAGAATGAATGGTCTCTGCTTCTACTGTGGGGACGACAAGCATCTACTGAACACCTGTCCCAGGCGCAAGAATAAGAAGCCGGAAAACTTCCGCGCCTAAGTGATCATCGGGGAGGTCACTTGGGCGCACAGGTATTTCCCGTTAATGTGAAACGCAATAAAATTTTGCTTCCCTTTCAGGTCTCGTTTGCTGGCCGGTCTGCCACGGGCAGTGCTTTCGTGGATTCTGGCTCATCTGCTAATATCATGTCTGTGGAATTTGCTATGTCTCTAAAGATGCCTTGTATTGATTTACCTTATCCTATCCCTGTAGTAGGAATCGACTCAACCCCCCTTGCTAATGGTTATTTTACTCAGCATACTCCTGTTTTTGAACTCCTGGTTGGCTCCATGCATTTGGAGCAGTGCTCTGTACTGGTGATGCAGGGATTATCGTCTGATCTGGTATTAGGTCTTCCCTGGTTGCAGCTGCATAATCCCACGTTTGATTGGAATACTGGGGATCTCACCAAATGGGGTAATGAATGTCTTATGTCATGTCTTTCTGTTAACTCTATTTCTCCCCGGGAGGAGGTAAACACGCTTCCTGAGTTTGTTCAGGACTTTGCCGATGTGTTTTCTAAGGAGGCCTCCGAGGTGTTGCCCCCCCATAGAGATTACGATTGCGCTATCGATTTGGTGCCTGGTGCCAAGCTTCCTAAGGGTAGGATATTTAATCTTTCATGTCCTGAACGTGAAGCGATGAGGGTGTATATCCAAGAATGCCTGGCCAAGGGTTTCATTCGCCCCTCGACTTCTCCTGTAGGTGCTGGCTTCTTCTTCGTGGGGAAGAAGGATGGTGGTCTTAGGCCGTGCATTGATTATCGTAACCTGAATAAGGTCACCGTAAGGAACCAGTACCCACTTCCTTTGATTCCGGATCTTTTTAATCAGGTTCAGGGAGCCCAATGGTTTTCTAAGTTCGATCTACGGGGGGCATATAACCTTATCCGCATCAAAGAGGGGGATGAGTGGAAAACTGCGTTCAACACACCCGAGGGTCATTTCGAATACCTGGTCATGCCCTTTGGGTTGTGTAATGCCCCTGCTGTCTTCCAGAATTTTATTAATGAAATCCTGAGAGAGTACCTGGGTAATTTTCTTGTTGTGTACCTTGATGACATACTGGTGTTTTCCAAGGACTGGTCCTCCCACGTGGAGCATGTCAGGAAGGTGCTCCAGGTCCTTCGGGAGAATAATCTGTTTGCTAAGACTGAAAAATGTGTCTTTGGGGTACAGGAGATACCATTTTTAGGGCAAATCCTCACTCCTCATGAATTCCGCATGGACCCTGCCAAGGTTCAAGCTGTGGCGGAATGGGTCCAACCTGCCTCCCTTAAGGCGTTACAGTGTTTTTTAGGGTTCGCCAACTATTACAGGAGATTTATTGCCAACTTCTCGGTCGTCGCTAAGCCTCTTACGGACCTTACCCGCAAGGGTGCCGATGTCCTCCATTGGTCCCCTGAGGCCGTCCAGGCCTTTGAGACTCTCAAGAAGTGCTTTATCTCGGCCCCCGTGCTGATTCAGCCCAACCAAGAGGAGCCATTTATTGTGGAGGTTGACGCTTCCGAGGTGGGAGTGGGGGCCGTCTTGTCCCAGGGTACCAGCTCCCTCACCCATCTCCGCCCCTGTGCTTACTTCTCTAGGAAGTTTTCGCCCACGGAGAGTAACTATGATATTGGCAACCGCGAACTTCTAGCCATTAAATGGGCTTTTGAGGAGTGGCGGCACTTCCTGGAGGGGGCCAGACACCAGGTAACGGTCCTTACGGATCACAAGAATCTGGTTTTCCTAGAATCGGCCCGGAGGCTTAATCCTAGACAAGCTCGGTGGGCACTATTCTTTACCAGATTTAATTTCTTGGTTACCTATAGGGCTGGGTCCAAGAATATTAAGGCTGACGCTCTGTCACGTAGTTTCATGGCCAATCCTCCTTCCGAGAAGGATCCTGCTTGTATTTTACCCCCTGGTATAATCGTCTCTGCCACGGATTCTGATTTAGCTTCTGATATCGCGGCTGATCAGGGTGCAGCTCCCGGGAACGTCCCTGGGGACAAACTGTTTGTTCCCCTGCAATACCGGCTGAGGGTACTCAGGGAAAACCATGACTCCGCTCTATCTGGTCATCCTGGCATCTTGGGCACCAAACACCTCATTACCAGAAACTATTGGTGGCCTGGGTTGCCTAAAGATGTTAGGGCTTACGTCGCCGCTTGTGAGGTTTGCGCTAGGTCCAAAACCCCTAGGTCCCGACCTGCGGGCCTACTACGTTCCTTGCCCATTCCCCAGAGACCTTGGACCCATATCTCCATGGATTTTATCACCGATTTGCCTCCATCTCAGGGCAAGTCGGTGGTGTGGGTGGTAGTCGACCGCTTCAGCAAGATGTGCCACTTTGTGCCCCTTAAGAAGCTACCTAACGCCAAGACGTTAGCTTCTTTGTTTGTGAAACACATCCTGCGTCTCCATGGGGCCCCAGTCAATATCGTTTCTGACAGAGGGGTACAATTTGTTTCCTTATTTTGGAGAGCTTTTTGTAAAAAGTTGGAGATTGATCTGTCCTTCTCCTCCGCCTTCCATCCCGAAACTAATGGGCAAACGGAAAGGACCAACCAATCCCTGGAACAATATTTAAGGTGTTTCATCTCTGACTGTCAATTCGATTGGGTCTCATTCCTTCCCCTTGCTGAATTTTCCCTGAATAACCGGGTCAGTAACTCGTCAGGGGTCTCCCCGTTTTTCTGTAATTTCGGGTTTAACCCAAGGTTCTCCTCCGTCTCCCCTGGTTGTTCCAATAATCCTGAGGTAGAGGAGGTTCATCGGGAACTGTGCACTGTCTGGGCCCAGGTTCAGAAGAACCTAGAGGCGTCCCAGAGCGCACAAAAGATTCAGGCGGATAGTAGACGTTCTGCTAACCCCCGGTTTGTCGTCGGGGATTTGGTCTGGTTGTCGTCCAGGAACTTGCGCCTTAAGGTCCCGTCCAGGAAGTTTGCTCCCCGATTTATTGGACCTTATAAGATCATTGAAGTCCTCAACCCTGTATCCTTCCGTCTGGAGCTCCCCCCATCCTTTCGCATACATGACGTCTTCCATGCCTCCCTCCTTAAACGCTGCTCCCCGTCCTGGTCCCCCTCGAGGAAACCTCCTGTTCCCGTTCTCACCCCTGAGGGGGTGGAATTCGAGGTGGCCAAGATTATGGACAGTAGGATGGTCCAGGGCTCCCTCCAGTACCTGGTCCATTGGAGAGGATACGGGCCGGAGGAGAGGACTTGGGTACCTGCCCGTGATGTTCACGCTGGGGTATTGATCAGGAGGTTCCACCTCCTCTTCCCCACTAAACCGGGTCCCCTTAGTAAGGGTCCGGTGGCCCCTCATAAAAGGGGGAGTACTGTTAGGGATCTGCCAGGTACTTCATCTAGCTATTCTCCTGGGATTAATCAATCCACACCTGAGGCCAGACCTGTTCGACTGACACCATCTCCCACCAACCAGGGTGGCAGGCTCAGGAGTGGGAGAGCCTATCGCGGCCTGGTCTGTCGGAGTTAGCTCCGCCCCCTGCCCTTTATTACCTGCCCTGTGCTCTCCCTCAGTGCTTGTAATTCTTTTGGATTCCTGGCCCCACTGCTGCTTGCTCCAGCCTGCTTCTGCCGTGCTTCTGCCTTGCTGCAGTTCTGCTTGACCTGCTTTGCTTTGCCCCTGGCTTGCTTCTGTCTCCGTGCCCGCTCGGGTGTACTCACTTCGTCCTGGTCCTGACTGTTCGTTCGCCGCCCCGTTTCCTCGTGGCGTTCCGTGGCTACTGCCCCTTCCCTTGCGTGTCCCCTGTTTGTCTTCCTGTGCACTTAGCCAGCGTAGGGACCGCCGCCCAGTTGTACCTCGTCGCCTAGGGCGAGTCGTTGCAAGTAGGCAGGGACAGGGCGGTGGGTAGATTAGGGCTCACTTTCCCTTCACCTCCTTCCTGCCATTACACTATCTCATATCTATCTATCTATCTATCTATCTATCTATCTATCTATCTATCTCATATCTATCTATCTATCTATCTATCTATCTATCTATCTATCTATCTATCTATCTATCTATCTAATATCTATCTATCTCATATCTATCTATCTATCTATCTATCTATCTATCTATCTATCTATCTATCTATCTATCTATCTATCTATCTGTCTGTCTGTCTGTCTGTCTGTCTATCTATCTATCTATCTATCTATCTATCTATCTATCTATCTATTTATCTCATATCTATCTATCTATCTATCTATCTATCTATCTATCTATCTATCTATCTATCTATCTATCTATCTATCTATCTATCTATCGCTCTCTCTATCTGCTGTCCATCAAATATCAGAAATGTTGATACCCCATGAGCTCTCTTCATTCACATACTGCAAAAAACATTCATAATTATATAATCCCAAAGATCAATGCTAATATAAAAGTATGCTAGTAAGATGAAAAAAAAAACCACAAACATTCTTAGTGTAATTTGCAAAATTCACTTTTAAAAACCATGTTTAACACATGGTGAAAAGAGTAATTTATCTGTGAATGCTTTCAGCCAGTGATTGGAATCACGGCCGCTGCCAAATTGCAGCTCTGACATGATTCAATAATCATTTATCAAGTTGTTTGCACCTGTGAATTACTCCTGGAAAGAAGAAATGTCACCACGATGGATGTGACCCGTTCAAACAGACTGAATCTGAAAACCACATCTGTGGTAAATGTAGGCCTTATCATTTGTACGTGGAAGCCATTTTGGAAATGTAGTATTGTAAAAGTCTATTACTGATAGGGGATATATATTGTTATTTTAGATAAACAGTTGAATGACAAGTCAATAGTGAAAATATCATAGTGTTTGTATAAAGCTGAATAAATATTTTAGTTTTGTTATTGATATAAACATTTACATATATTTGAAGATGATAGATCGATATAGATCGATAGATGGATTATTCCCTTCAGTCTGTCTATCTATCTAGTTGCTTAGTAGAATAAGCAACATATGGGCGGACAGTGTTTGCAGACTAAATAGCAAAGAAATCATTTGCTGTACATGATAATGACCCCACATAAGTGAGAAATAAGACAGCACAAGTGTTGCCACTAATAAATAACACGGAATATTAGCTATTTTGAGCAATAGACATATTGTAAAACCGAGGATATGGTGGTGGAGGAAGGGTTAAAGCCCTTGAGATACATATAGGGCCAGTCGGAGAAGGATTCAGGTACCCAGAGGAAACAGTCGCCATGGAGACAAAACCTTCTATTGAAATGATATTTCTCTGAGTTCCTTACTTTGTTGCATGGCCAAGGCCTCGGCGTGAGCATGACATGGAATTTTCTAGACCAGGCCTGACGGGCCTTTCATTGCAAATCTTTACAAATTGACCTCAAAACACTTAAATACATAATACTACATAAATGCTAAACATCACATAGAATCTCAACATAAATGGATAAGTAAAAATGTGGTTTATGGAGACACTGCCAACCGTTTTTTGTTTTTTTATCAAATTCTGACATATCTAATTTTAAGAGGGTGACATCACGATGGAAAATATTCATGCTGAAGAGAGGAATAACAGAACAAGAAGTCTGGTGCATCTTTACAAAAACCTTGGTTACTTTTTTATCATAAGCAAGTTCCTTTACATCTCCGGTACCAGTTTCATAAGGTCCATATGGGACGGGAGTGGCAAGGGAGGAGCAGTACTAATAATCGGAGGCTTGCTGTGAACCCAACGCCCTTCTGACACACTGTCCTCTAAAATTCTTAATCTGGGATAGGATGTTGGAGAGTCACAATGTAGTCTCTACATCCATCCATCTTTACTACCTCTGATCACAAGTGTCAGCCTGGTCAAAGCATCACTTGAAGGACGCTAGAAGAAGGATCAGATCTCCTGCTCTCCCCATGTTGTGCGAATACTAATGATGAAGGAAGCAGAGAAGATATTTTGTGGCTGGTGTCAGGGAAATTAGACATGAACGCACTTCTTCCTTCTAAGGCTGGATTGTATGGAATTTCCATCCTAGTTTCCAGCTGGATGAAAACAGCCAGACATAACATTCGCATGAGCAGTGGGAGCTTCAATTAATCTGTTTTTAGCGCAAGGCTTCTTATATGCAGACGGCAGCTAATCTCAGATTACAAATACATTAACACTCTAATTCTATAGCGAGGCAACATGAAAAATGTCAAAGTTATTGTGACTTTAAGTTCCTCAACGACAAGATACAACTACAAGATACAAGTCCTCAATCTAGCACAATTGTACAGCGGAAAGAGCCATTTTACAACATACCATTCTATTCCAGGAATCCAGAGTAGTGTCATTCACTGCTGGAGATGCCAGGAAAGCTGAAGATTACACAAAGCGTCTTTAGATTGTGAGTTAAAAAAAACATAAGTAAAATAATAGAGAGAGGTGATGTGATCCAATCGTATAGAAGAGCCAGCACAAGGCAGCTGCTCTCTGAAAGCAAACCAGGGAGGAGCCCTGCCTCTCTATGACACCCACTCCACAATGCACCAGGCAGACTTAACCCATAATCTGCCACATCTCACACTAGTCGTTTTACTGAGGAGATCTTTGGTAACGCAATCAAACTGCCCATTAACGTTTAATGTAAACATTAGAATATTCTCAAATATTTACTGGAATTTAAAGTCCAAAAACGATATTATATACTTCGTTTGACCATGTTAACACATGTACTGGTTAACTGGACAGGTATAGAAAACTTCGCTGACTTCTCCAATGAAAAATGGTGGGCCAAGGCTGATGTGGGATTACTGGCAAGAAGTACAGATATTTCTCCGCCATTATGACCACTGCTTATATTCTCTCTAGAAACATTTTCATGTACGTAGTGACTATAAAGCTGTTTTTTATTCAGTTGTTCTGGCAAAAAAGTTTGCAGTCTAAGATGTTGCACTTAAGTAAAATTCCTTTTGCCAGTCATCATATAATGATACAAATATAGAATAGGCTTGGCGTGAAACCCGATATCAAAGCAGAAATTATATCACTATATCATTTTATTGAACATACTTCCACAGGAAAACACTTTAAAACAATAGTCCAGATTGATGTGAATGCTAAAGCAAGTTATATACTGCTTAGTTTTGGACAGACATAGTGTATACTGGGCTTCTCCTTGGCTTCTCCTTATGTCCTCCCCATTCTTCCACAAAATAACCTAAGGCTGACAATATTGCATTCCAGCTGTAATTTTTCTATGTAAAGTTTGGTAATAAAAGCTGTGTTCTGATTGGCTGTTTTGGACCATGCAGCTACTTGCAACGCTTGTACTGATTACCAAGGCCTACATTGGGTATCTACCGACCGAACAAGCTTTTCTATTTACTAACCTTTACTTCAAATGTGCAGTTAAGGGCTTATGGCATTACTGGACATTACCCACTAGAAGATTCTATGTTTCATGTAA